>NW_024349519.1:15775532-15953424 GCF_902729225.1 Pteropus medius | reverse complement strand
TGTGTGTGTATGTAATCTGCAGTTGGGGGTATGGTGGGTTTCTGTTCCGTTTTCTCATTTTCTCCCCAACCACTTGCTACTTGCCATTTGATCCCATCCAAAGTGGGAACCAGAGAAAGAAAAGAGGTTAAAAGAGGTCTTCCTAGATGGCGAGAGTTGTAATCTGGCCTGATGAACATGCATGAGCTGGTCCATTTTCATTCATCTCTACACACTCACCCTGGTGCGGGATGTCTCTCTTAGAACTCTCTGCTGTGGTAGTGGTTTGTGATTTTTTTCCTCTGCTTGCTAGCTTCCAGGGACCACTGCAGGCTGGAGTCATGTATACCCTCCAGAGAGACTTCTAGGAAGAGTACCTTTCAAGACAGCACAATCTGGTCTCTTTCCACAGAGACTACATCTGGTCCATGGGAGATTAGCCCCTTTGCTCTGCCTTTAGTGGCAAAGCAGCCAATGCTCCATGCAACCCTCCCTCTGATCTTCCACTAAGGAGGGACAGCTTCAGTCACAGCTTCACATTTTCAGAATACTCTGGGATGAGTCAGAGACTGCTTCCCAAGTCTATCAGACACTACGCATCATATGCCAAGACCTTCTCACTTAGCTGGAGGTGAGGGGATGTAACCTCTCCTATTCCCTATGGTGGGAGTGTGAGGTTGGGTGGAATGAATAATAACACATTAAACAATTCTCCAAAGAAATTCTAACTCTCAATTATTTTACCTCTGCCAGTGAATTTTTCACATTCTCCTATCTAGTTTGAAAATGGGTAGCGGACTGGCTTTGGCAGAACTAATTTCATAATCCCTTCCTATGCCCTGTGTATGTGGCCTAGCACCTTGGTTTACGAGGTAGAGCTATTTGGCTCCTATAGTTTTGTTTTCAGTGGCACCGCATACACTTTATATACTTCAGATCTTCTCAGCTTCGGCTGTTTCTGTGTCAATACACTGCAGCAACCAGGGCTGCACAGGTTCCAAACAACTTCATACCAAATCCGGCGATCATTGCCTCAGCTCAGACTCAAGCCAAGTACCGGTCCTTCTTTATCTTCATGGTGGCATGAGAAACCATGGAACTTCATCAGCACTTACACATGTGCAAACTAAAGTGCCAGGGATTTGTTGCCTTATGAGGTGGAACTCAGTGGGAGAGAGTAAATAAATGTTTTCCCCATTCTTCACCCGTTCCCCCTTGAGACAGATGGCCTATCCCAAAATGTGTTTATGCACCTTAAAAGATGATTTGAAAGATAAAGCAATCAGCTATATTCAGCATTGGCCAGCTCCATCACATATCCTTGTATGGGCTTTCTCCTTCCCTGCTTCACTGGCCTTTTCCTCACTCCAGCTCCTAATAAAGGACAATCGCCTAAGTCCTCAGCCGGTAGTTCTACTTTCTCGGGGAACCCACACTATGATATTGACCTTCGAAGCCTCAGCAGAAGTCATGAACAGCAGAAGAGTTGCATTTAATATCCTAGTATACATATTTTCTGGGTTATAGCTGTTTCTTAAAGAGGGACAGACCGTATACTGGTTGTGGGAAAGTATAAGTAAAAGAACAATTATTCTCTGGTCTTGACTAAGACAATGAGAAATCCAGAGAGATGCGGTTTGAGAAATGAAAGGAGGGCTCTGCTGGGGAGGACGACAATCAACCCACTGAAATGCTATTTTGACATTAAGTGTGGTTTTGGTCATTGACCAGATTGCTTTTTCTCTGTGTATACTGTGATCCACCAATGTGACAGAAACAATGAGACAGGATCTTGGTGTTCAAGTTCAGGGAGGGAAAGAGTGATCAAGATCATTCTGTCTGTTAGTGATACAGCTGGGACACATAGCCTTACACTATGTGTCCTCTTTTACAGTCTGATGACTGACATTCCTGATCATTAACACATCCCCTTAAATATTTAATAAATAAATTTTTATTAAATTATTTCTAATCTCCACCTATACCTAGAGAGCCTTCAAAATTAATATTTACAAAAGATTTAATTATTTTGTTTGAAAATTTGTTTGAAAATTGTCAGTTAAAAAATTTGACAGTAAATTTTTTTAAATGTACAGCATCGTAAACTAAATCAAAAGTAAAAAGACAACAGACAAATTGGAAAAAAATTCATAAAATATATCACACAATTGAAACATGGAAAAAAATGGTATAAGGCTTTTAGAAAGAAAATTGACGAAATCTAATTGAGCTACATATACACTTTATCTTTTCATTCATCAATCCTATTTCTAAAATTGAAGATGTACCTCCAATGATACAAAATTATACATGCAAATGGTTATTCATTACAGCATTGATTGTAATTGCAAAATGTTGAAAGCAGTATAAATTCCATAATAGGAAACTGGTTAAATAAATTACAGTACATCTACATGAGGGAGTACTATGCAGCTATTTAACATAATGAGGAAGGTATCTATAAATT
Source organism: Pteropus medius (assembly GCF_902729225.1). Taxonomy (NCBI): domain Eukaryota; kingdom Metazoa; phylum Chordata; class Mammalia; order Chiroptera; family Pteropodidae; genus Pteropus; species Pteropus medius. Next base: position 15,950,978 of record NW_024349519.1, on the reverse strand, counting down.
GTTTTAAAATTGTATCCAAGAAATGTTATTAAATGCAGAAAGAAAAGTACTAAAGAATATCTATAATATGCTATTATTTAATAAAGAAAGGAGATATAAGAAAATATGTATGTATTCACTTTTTTGTGCAAGAGAAATGCAAGAAGGATAAATTTGAGACTAAAGAGGCAAATTACCTACAGGAAGTATTTAGGAAATGGGTGGATTGTAGAGCAGAATGAGACCAGAGTAGCGGGGATAAGAATAAAGAGTCACTTCCTGGAGTATATATTTTTATATAGTCGCATTATTCTTTATATATTCCTTTTTAAAAAGCTCCTGTTATCTAAGCGACAGCGTATGAGTATAGAATAAACATATAAATAAAACAGTATATTTAACGAAGTAAATTAAAAAATCAAAGCTAAGTTGCAATAATTTAGAATTGAGACTATATTAGGGAACTATATTTCTTAATATTAACATTTAATGATTTATATTGTCACAGCAGTAAATCTTAGGTACATTGTTAGCTATTACTTCAGATTGCTAAGTTTCTTGACTATATTTTGCACATAAACAATCTGAGTTTTTTTAAGCACACCCTGACACACACACCACTCACCATTTTTTTCCTGGTAGGGAGATTCAAGCACATATACTTTGTAAAAGCTCACAGCAGCACTAGGCCCATGCTTTTCTTAGAATTAATTTTAGTTCTTTAATCAGATTTTTCTTCCCTAAGTAACTACTTAAAGTCCTATTCTCTTTAGACTAGGAGGAATGGAAACATTGCATTTTACCTCTTCATGGCCTTTAACTATGTAACTTTGATTTTCAAGACTGACAGAGCATTCCCTGAAAGGTGCTTGATCCGAAAATACTGATGTGAAAATAGTGGGTCTTAGGACAGGCAATAATTACAAAGAAGTTCAGTGTGTATCAGGAATTGTAGTGAGTACTTTGCAATTCAGGCTTCAAGGAAAATGATTATCATGTTTTGAGAATGAAAATGCCTCAATTTACAGTGAGCATAATTTTTTATTTCCTAGCAAACGTTCAGAAATGCAGCAGTTTGCAAAGAACCTATTTTCTCACTAAACATTTTTCTAATTCTTGAAAAAGAAATACTAACTCTGAACTGCCTGACTATATAGTAGTAATCATAGACCACCCAAGCATAGTTTTTACAGGGCCAAATATACAAAAGAATGCTATTGCCAGAGGTTATCAGAAGAAAAATAAGTGGCTATTTATTAAGTTATAATGATGAAAAATAAAAGTGGTCAGTCATGCTGGATTTATTTAGAATAACTACACTTAGCTATGACTCATGATCCCTTTTTACCAAAATATTTAACAAAATTTACAGTGTTATAAATTAAGATGTAGATGGCTGAAAACAAACCAACTCTGCCTTGACTACAACCCCATATGTTATAGGCAGAGTTTCCACCAAAATGCATAGAAGCTCAACAATAAATGTGACACACGTTGCATATCTCATAGGTGCAAATTGATAATCGGACATCAAAACAATAAAGTTATTTTATCGAAGAGGTGCAAATTAGCCGTTAGATTGCAGATACCAGCAAGATAGAAGACAAAGGAAAAAGAGTATATGATAAAACCTATATTGTTGCTGCCTGCTGGAGAGACTATATTTCAAGAACGAGAGAGATATCATAGAAAAACAAATGACATTCCTGGGATTGCATTCTCTATGACTGCTTTCTGTGGAAAACATTAAAAAAATTCCTATCTGTACTGTATAAATTGAAACTATATCTCAACATTCCATCTTAAATGGCCCCAAATAACTACAAAAAGAATTAAAAAGGTGATGTAGTGATAATATTGTGTAAGCACTTGTACTAAACCCTTCGCAATGAACAAAATTTATTGATCATTGCCAAAGGTGTGGGTGTCTGTTCTGAAAATAAGTTTTAAAAGTTGTGATGCTCCCATATAGTGTTTACATTACAAGGATGGATATAGCAAGAGTGTTTTGGTAGTTGTATAGTGATGTGCTGAAAATTCACCTGAAACTTAGAAAACTTATAGTCTAGTCTCATTGCGATAGATTTTATTAAAATATAAACACAAGTAAAACATGAAGATATGGAAAAAAGGAAAAATATATCAGACCCATCTAGAAAAAAAAAAACATGACTAACCCTTATACCAACAGGAAGAGGCTGAGAATTACCAGAAAAACAACTATAAAGACACCGTAAATCAAACAGCATAGAGTTTAGAACATCAAAAACTCAGAAATTTTCATCTATTATTAATTATGATAAAAAATTCTATCTCAGAATATTTTACACAGCAACTGTTGCTAAGAAAATCTACATCTTCCTGAGCTGAGGAAAGTTAGAAATAAGAACTACAGCTCTAAACTTCCAATGAAATTGGATAGCCATTAATAAAATATTTCAATGTCTTCGTACATTTTTCTTTCAATTAAAAAGCCACATTTTAAAAAGAAGACAATTTATTATTTCAATGGTGTTTAAATATTTAATGGGACTACAATTAGAACAGCCACATATAATGTGGGAACTTAGTATGAGTTTCTAAAAAAATTATTTTACTTGTTAAATTGTATTTTTTTGCCTATGTTATATATAAGTGCACCTATGATAGAAATTCTAATAAAACTTTAGAAAAAAATTAAAATTTAGATTTTATTCTGACTTGAAGATGAAAGTTCTTTATTAATCTATTAATCTTTTTATTAACTTTTTAAGTAAGCTTCTTGTTAGCCAACATTGGCAAGAGCAGAGTAAGCTTCCTCATACTACCTCCGATGGCCTTTGAGGAGCTAATTAGTGGACCGAGCATGGCACAGCCAGATTTTTCTTTATCTGTATCAATTCCATATCAGCCGTCTTTCTATCTACTGAACATCTGTATTCTAATTAACATTATAACCTCATCTTTCCTGTATCTACATCTATAACTGAGATTTTTCTGGTAATGAAATGATGTGGGAGCATAGATCAAGGTTAATCTCAAAAATCCAGGAAGATTCTTTAACCTTTGCTCAGGCTACAAAGCATTAGATGGAGTTGAGTTTTCTTATGTTATACAGATTAGAAGGAGATGAGATACATATATCGAGAGAGAGAGAGAGAGAGAGAGAGAAAGAGAGAGAAATGGATACATATTGTGTGTGTGTATGTGTGCACCCATAGTCTCTTTTTCCCTACAGGAGTATAGGTCTGTTACAATATAAGTAGGTTTGCCAAGAATTCAATAAATGCAATTCTTCTGGAAACAAAATCAGTAGCACTAGGGATTCTAGGTGTTGTCAGTTCATAATAAGTGGTTGCTAATTGAAGGATAAATCTTACTGTACATATTCAGAGCATGGATGACTAGGAGCCTGGTGAAGCTAGAGCTACCCTGGGCTCAGCACACTGTCTTGGGAAAATTACTGAACTTCCCGAATCCTTAATTTTCTCATCTATAATATTTCCACAGTGATATTAATAATATTAATAACTACTTAGTTCAACTGTTCAGTCTCAATGACTTACATGCAAAACTGGGATAAGAAGATTAACTTCATAGGATTTTTGAAAGAATTAATGAACAGTGTCTAATATAGTGTAGAAAGGTATTAGACATTCAATAAATTATAATTTTATTTGAGTTCTTACAAATAGTTAAAAGTACTTCAATTGTTAACACCACATTTATTATATATATGTCCTGTACCTGGCAAGATCCCTACACTTTTTAAAAATGCTCTCTACAGAAATGCAAATTAAAACCACAATGAGACATCACCTCATGCCTATCAGAATGACTACCATCAGTAAATCAACAAACAATAAGTGTTGGTGAGGATGTGGAGAAAAGGAAACCCTTGTGCATTGTTGGTGGGATGGCAAATTGGTACAGCCACTATGGGAAAAAGTTTGGTTGGTAGTTCCTTGAAAAATTAAAAATAGAACTACCTTATGAACCAGCAATTCCACTTCTGGGTATTTATCTAAAGAAATCCAAAACGCTAACTTGAAAGGATATATGTACCTTAATGTTCACTGTTGTGCTATTTACAACATCCAAGATATGGAAGAAACCTAAGTGCCCATCAATAGACTATTGGATAAAGAAGAGATAGTACATATATACAATGGAATATTACTCAGCTGTAAAAAAGAATAAAATCTTACCTTTTGCAACAACATGGATGGACCTAGAGGGCATTATGCCAAATGAAATAAGTCAGGCAGAGAAAGAAAAATACCATATGTTCTCATTTATATGTGGGATCTAAAGAACAAAATAAACAAATAAACAAAACAAACAAATTCATAGACACAGAGAACATTTTGATGGTCGCCAGGTGAGAGGGGGTTGGGGGGGTGAAAAAGATAAAGAGATTAAGAAGGACAAATTGGTAGTTACAAAATAATCATGGGAATGTAAACTATAGTATAGGGAATATAGTCAATAATATTGTAATAACCATGTATAGTGCCAGGTGGGTACTAGACTAATCAAGGAGATCACTTCATAATTGTATAATGTCTAACCACTATGCTGTATACTTATAACTAATATGAAATAATATAAGTGTCAACTGTAATTGAAAAATAAAAATAATATTCTCTACAAATTTTATCATGAAAATGCACTGTTAAATGAACATGCTCTATGTTCATGAAAAAGTAATGATACCAGAGAGAATATTGTCTTCTTAATAAATTAGTGTAATTAAATTTTAAATGAAGTTTTACTAAGCAAAAAATAATGTGGAATATGGGTGAAACTGTCTAACCATTTAATAAGAACATAGAGCATGTTCATTTAACAGTGCATTATTATCAGTTTTAATAACCATCCATATCAGCATGTAAAAATTATTTTAATGATGTATCCATATTGTAGAAATTACAATAAAAAGTTAGAGAAACCTATTCTAACTTTACCAGATAGATTATGTAAACTGTGTAATAGTAAGTTTAATATTATTAGCAAAAGGGAGCAAATATGATGTGAAATAATCTGTTAAAATTGAAAGGAGGAAAAGACAATAGTAAAAATGAACAAAAAAAGAGATGTTATGGAAATATTTTTCAGTTGCCCCATCATTTAATATTAAAACTCTATAAAACTAGAGGAACATATACACATGTATATTGGATTCATGTGTTGAATTCATGTGATTTCAACAGGTACAATAAAAAAGAACAGGTAAAAAGGGACTTTTGTAAAAGTCCCAGATGAATAGTGTTTCATCCTACTGAGTTTGATGAGTAATATTGTGTGTGTGTGTGTGTGTGTGTGTGTGTGTGTGTGTGTGTGTGTATGTAGTCTACAATTAGAATAGCCACATGAAATATGGGGATATAATATACTAGAATAATATAATATAATAATTCTAATTATATATAACATATAAAAACATATAATCTGTGCTTGAAAGAAATTTCAACTTTACCTCAATACAATTTACAGATAAAAATTTAGCCAGTTTGGAGAAATTTATTGCTTTCGGGTGTTGTCACCATAAAGGGCTGAGCAATAAATAGAGCCTCCTCAAAGTTGGTCTAACATGATCCTTAAGGTGGCAGAAATCCCATCATGGACTGGTTATAGGTGTTCCTTACCTCATGGATAATGAACAGCCATCTCTAGCAATCCACTGGCCCAGCTTAAGGAATTTCCATTTTTAGATGGTTTTCTATAGGATGATATGTTTTTATATATAAGGAGAAACTCAATTTTTTTTCACTTTTTAATGTTAAATAAATTCAAAAAGGAGTGACGAATCAGGATGACAATTGATTAAATGTAAACCGTGGTCTTTGAAATTCCTTCTAATTGGTCAGCACAATTTTTTCCTCATAAAAATCTGTTTGAAAAACCAAATAAATTCATATAATAAAATTTCTTGCCTGATGAATATAAGCTTTATAGAATTATTATATTATATTATGTTATTATAGAGTAAATTGGAGCTGAGTATCTAGAGGATGCCTGATCCACGATGGCCAGGAAAGCTGTTAAATAGGCCAGCATTTTGGTTGTGGGTTAGTGCACTCACTCCCTTGGACAGCAGGTCTGTCACATTTCTCTATTACTATTGATTAAACTTGATATTGAATTTGTTTTATTCAAAGTTTAGGGAAGTTCTTTTCAGCTTCAGAACTAGAATTTGGTATTATCTTATATATTTTAAAGATTGAAGTCATATTTGTCAAAATCTCTATCAAGTTTCTTTCCTGTGTTAGCTTTAAGATTTCAGGGCATTTTAAGGTTTCTTGAGCATTAACTAATCTCAAATACTCTGAATCGAAGGCAATTATTTACCAGTTTGTCTTTGGCATCTTTATTGGGCATATTATATTTTTTATAACTTTATGCCAGAGTTTCGTATCAAAGCAGCAAAAAATTTCAATATTTCTTAATGTGTTCATGTAATTCACACCACTTTATAAAATGAACTAGAAAACACCCCAAGTTCTACTTATTACTTCTTGTTCAGAATTTTCCCCTTTCTTATGCGGTTACTGTCCTTAAGATGATTTTAAAATTTTGTGTTAATGTTCAACTCTTTTATGTTAAATTTCTTTTGATTTTATTACTCATTCTTACTTAAATGTTGCATAATGCCTTTTTTTGAGTTATAGTTAAACATTGTAAGCTTTATAAACTTTGAAATAGACATTTTATAAATTATTTTGTTATTAAATTCTCTTTCAAATCTTCTAAAAATATTTTAGAGCCCCTAAAATGTTATTTTATCCATTGTTGCAAAGCTGGAACATCTCTTTATGCTTGAATATAAGGGTAAGAAAAACTCCAGTTAGTATGTGTGTTTATAATTATTATAGTATGAGAAGAATCTAAAAGAAAACATAACTGTTATGAAATACCAAAGTGGTCAGCATCTTTAAGTATTATTGAGACCTCATTTTCTCCAATGAGATTTGTATGCTTGCACATTCTGCAACATCTTCATCCACAATATTGGATGAGTAGCATTGTCGATGGACTCTCAGGAATACTCCCGGATCATTCATACATCAGGCTGGCTAGCAGTGATTTAGATATACATGAAAGTGCTTGGGAACCATGTAAACACATTCTACTATCTTCAACTCAACTTCCTCTTAGATCTCCCCAAATTTTAAAACCACTCTGAAGCCCCTAAAAGATCGAAAAATTTATGAAGAGAAAAAACATTATTAACCAATTGCTGTTAAAAAAATCATAACTTTGCAAATTTGATGTATAATGAAGTCAACACATTTCTAGGGTTACTTTCAAGGCCCAGACAGTCTAATTTGGGTGAGAGGACTTGAAACTTAAGCTTCATTAGCTTCATGGTAATTCTGCATCCATGCTTCTTGTTAGGTGGATTTTTCTCCCTCTCTCTTATGTTCCTTTCTCATGTTCCCTTATGTACCTTCTATAATAAATAACAATTTTTAAACTTCTTTTATTTACTTGCCTATAATTAGAGCTATATCCTCAAAATCCTCCATCTGCTTTTATCTTAGAATGTTTAATAGATTATTTTAATGATTAAGGTATACTTGGATAATCAGAGCTGGAATTCTTCATATTCTTCCTGCTTGCTATGTACTTATAAATGCAAACTTTGAGATGCCTTAACTTTGATGGTAGAGAAAGAATATTAGAAGGACATGAAGTTATCTTATGCCTGATGGCAGGGCCACACACTACCAGATGGGGAGTTTTTCTGCTGATGGTTTGATGCTATAAGCCAGAAGATACCAAAAGATGCATCAACACTATTTCCTGGATTGCAAGTTGTTACTGTAATGAGAGTCAGATCAACCAAACCGAGAGTGTACTGGTAGAGGCTTCATAGGCTATGGTTGGGCTTTATTGCAAATGTCTTCAAAATGTATCACTTGGAGCTCTGCTTGAAATCCTTACTCCGTGTATGAATATCTGGCAATCAATATGTTACCTTAAAAATGCATAAGCTATATTTATCTTCATTATTACTATGTTTATCTTATTAACCTGAGAGGGCCAGAACCAATGAAGGGTATCCTAGAACTGGAAAAATTTACTACATATTCTATTATAGCACTTATTATACTTCTCTGTACCTCAAACTAAGCTGTAAACTCTCTGATGATAGGGAACATGTCTTTTGGATCTTTGAATTCTCCCTCACTCCCACCACTGATTTTATTCTGATGCTTAAAATTGGCTTATACAGTTCATTTACCTTGAAATTTCTGTTTAATGAGTGAATCAATGAATAAATGATTGAATCAATATCTTAGTTTTTCCTGAAAAATATTTTACTTATGGTTAATTTCATCTAATCTATGCTTATTATTTTAACTAGAAATTATATTGGAAAATTATAGCCATAATAAATACTCAAAAATTTAAGCTATCAGTTTCTATATATCAAAGTTTTAGAATCCCTTTTGCTTCCTCTCATTTATAATTTTTATAAATTAGATAGAAAAGAAAAATGGACATCTTAGTGAAACAAATAAGTCAAACACTACTGCTTCTCAAGTTAGGAGATGATGGTACTGACTGTTGGCTGAGAGTGTTTTGTTCTCTATTGATTTTGTGAGTTGAGGCTAATCTATTTACTGTTAAATAGATTAGCCTCAACTCACAAAATCATTAACTTCCTTCTTCTGGTGCCTATGGGTACACAAGGTGGATGACTTGGCAGGAGGTACCATCTGTGGCCACAGAACAGAGCCAAGTTGTTAAGGGGATCAGGATGAAAATAAGCCAACTGTATTCAAATTAGTGGTGTTTACCAGGTAAAAATTAATAACCAAAATGCTATCTGAGGGCTTGAAATAAATGTGATCTCTATTTACATAGCATCTCTAACTCATTGAGGTTCCATGAGGATGAAGACTGTTTGTTATATTCCATGTTGTGAAGTTGTAGATGAAGGCAAACATCATATGTGATGCAATCACCAAGCAACCTTTACTGAGAAAACTTAAAGGCAGATGCTTGGCAGAATGATATGTAAAAACTTCATGCTCTGGCCATTAAGCTAAGAGGGGTACAGAAAGTAAATCCCAGCTGAATGCACTGCAGAAAGGGTTCTAGGAAAGAGATCCTCGAATTTTGCCCCTCTACTTTTAGAGAATGCTTGACAATGGGGACTTTTGTGAATATGAGAGCAGCCTTACTGGGGCTGGGGGAAACAGGCTGAGCTTGGGTACCAGGTATCTAGTGAAGGTGAATATCAGTGCAGATAACCCCAAATCCTCCATTCATGTGAGGCAGGAGCACCGGGTTATTCAAGATGGTCTCAGGACAGTGCCTGCCACAGGATAACCAGTAATATTAATTGATTAAATATATAATTGAAAATTATTATTGTTAATGTTTATTACAAAGTTTTCATAAGCATGAAATTGACAAGACACTAAAAGATCAAACATAAAACACAAAATATGTAGTAACCAAGAAGAATAATGGTAAAGTAGTGAATAGAAGAACCAGGAGTTGCAATGGGATATAAAACATAAACATATGAGAGTGAACAAAAAGTTAGGCCTGAAGCAGGAGAGAGAGAGACTTATAAAGTTAGCTTCAAAGTACTGTTTGAATGAAAAAGAAATTATAGGAGACAACATACATATTAATGAAGCTGAAACCATATTGAAAACAACCCATTATCATTACCTAGATTAAAAGAAAAGACAAGATTAACACTTCAGACATCACTAAAACAGAATAAGAATCAGGCTTATCAACAAGCTCTCACCTTCCTCCCACTTTCTTCATCTTTTCTAGGAAGACTGAGAAAAAGATGTTGAAGAATATTAACTCTGTGAAAAACTGTAGCTCAAGTTGTAAATTTTGGTGATTGCAGTGAAATGAGTAAGAGCAAGAGTTTAGGGTTAGGAACAAAATGGGTACAAAATCTGAAAGTACTTAAACACTTTTAGGAAATCAGAAAGCAGTACTGTATTTGGATAAATGGTGGGGAGGAGTGAAGGAACTGGGGAGAAAAATGGATTCAATATTTATTTATTCCTTTTCTGGAAGAAAGAGGAAAGAGCCAAGTATTTAACATTCTTTTACTGAATTTAGAATGTCAGTCTTCATTTCCTTTCCTGTCTCTTTTCTGCAAATCTCTCAAATATTTTGTAATAGCTCTAAAGAGCAGAGATCACAGTTTTTTTTTTTAAATAACTATATTCAGCCAACTCAAATTGTCATTTGCTTATAGTGCAGTCAAACTTAAATCTTCCCTCTCTAGAGATGTCATTAGAACCTGAGCCCAGCCAGATGAACTGTTCTAGCTGAGCCCAGCCCAGAACGACTGATTTTCTAATTGATCTGCAGACACAGAACTGAGCCTGGCTCCATCACAACCCAGCAGAGAGAGCCCAGCCTAGATCAAATGAGCCTAGAAAGCATGTAGATGCATGAGTTACATGGGTGCTTTTTGGTATGTCCTGTTGATTGTTTTCTTATTGGATATATAGCATTATTATGCCCTAACTTAACTGATACACTACTGAACTATTTTTGGTGTTTATACCAATTTGCACTCCTACCAGTAATGTATGAATGAATGTTCTTATTGCTCTAAATTCTTGACAGCATTATCACTGTCCATCTGTTTAATTTGAGGCACTTTGGTTTATAGTATGTTTTATTTTCTATTTTCTTCACAACGAATGAGCACCTTTTCATACCTTTATGGCCATTTTTATATCTTTTTTTTTTTTTTATGAAGCAATGTTGAAGCCTCTTGCCCATTTTTCTATTTGATTTTTTATCTTCTTATTGACTCGTTGATATTCTTTATATATTCTAGACCTAAGCCTGTTGAAAGTTATGTGTGTTATAAATATCTTCCATTCTGTGGTTTGCTTTTTCACTCTTTGTGTCTTTTTGTGATCAAAAGTTCTACTCTTACTATAATTGAGTTTAACTATTTTTTCTTATATGTTTAGTATTTTTTAGAATTATTTTACCAGTGAAGGAGTAATGACTCTTCTCTTTATTATCTTCAAGAACCTTTATTGATTTCCTTTCATATGTATATCTACAATGTACTTGGATTTCATTTTTGTATCCTATTGTTTCAGCCACACTTTTTATATTTGTCCTACTGCTCTGACCTTTAGTAATCTTTTAATAAATCAGTCGCTCACATATGCATAGGTCTGAAATCTGTTCCATTGTACACTCGTATACTAACACCTCATTGTTAGTTACTGTAGTTTAAAAATTTGACATCTAGAAGCGTTAAGTTCTTTCATTATGTTTTTCTTTTTCAATAGGATCTAATTAAATCTTGGCCCTTTCAATTTACATACATGTGAGAATCAATTTGTCAAATCATACATGCAAGTGTGCACACACAGACACACCAATTTCGAAATTTTGGGGATTGTATCAAATCTACAGACCAATTGAATCTTCTAGTTCACGAGCATTATTTAAGTTTTCTTTAATTTCTCCCATAGTATTTTATAAAGTTCTGAATAAGAGTTTTATACATCTTTGTTAGATTTATTCCTAGATATTTTATTTTGTGGATTTTATTGTAAATGAATTTTTAAAAACATTTTCTAACTATATTTAGTATAGCGATCTTATTAAGCTAACACATTATTTAAAAAAATTATCTGTAGTTTTCGAATTTTGTATGTGTTCAAACACTCCATCTGAAAGAGAATAAAACAATTTTTTTTTTCATTCTAGTCCTTCTGTATATTTTTTCATGTCTTACTGCATGGCTTACAATCACCAAAAATGCTGAATAGAAAGGGTGATAGGTAGACATCCTTATCTTATTCTAATTTCATAATAAAATTTTAGCTTTCAAAATGACAACCATACAGAATTGCTCGATCTCAGAGGAAAGTTTTCAGTAAATATGAAGCATAACCTTTGCTCTAAACTTTTGTAGACTTTTTTATCTGGTTAAGAAAGATTTCTTTTACTTATTTTGCAGTAGTTTTCCAATGAACAGATATTGTATTTCCTTTATTTTGTTTATAAGGTAAAATATGTTGATTCAATTTCAAATGTTAAACCAAATTTTCCTTTCTAAAATAAACCCATTGTCATTTCATTTTGTTTTTACACATTGTTGTATTTGTTAGTGTTATGTTTAGTGTTGCTTCATTTATATTTATGAGCAAGACGGAACTACAATTTCCTTTCTTATAATGTCCTCATTAGATTTTGATATCAAGTTTATATTGGTCTCCTAAAACAAATTGGGAGTGTTCTCCCTTTTTCTATCAACTGAAAGATTTTGTATGTATTTGACATTATTTCTTCCTTAAACATTTAGCAGAATTCACAAGTGATCCTATTTATCTGGAATTTCCCTTGTGATCAGTTTTACATTAAGGATACAATTTTGCTAATAGTTATGTTTCTTCATGTTTTCTGTTTCCTTCTATATACTTCTATTTCGGACATGTTTCTTTCAAACCTAATTTTAAAAAATTCAGTCTGAATACTTTGCCTTTTAATTGAAACATTTAGTTCAATTACATTTAATTTAAATACTTATTTTTTTGCTTCCAATTTGTCCTAGCCATTATGTTTTTTCTTTTCTCACTCTCTCTGCTTGCCTGTTTTTGAAACAACTAGAAATTTTTATTATTCATTTATCTCTCCTCACTTTAGATTGGACGTTATGTGTTTTTTATTTTTTACTATTTTTTATGTTTACCTTGTTATTAATTGCATATTTTTCTTATCAAAATCTATTGCTATTTGATATTATTGAGCTCTTCCCAGATAACACAATAATTTAAAACACCTTATTTCGATTTACTCTTTTTCTGACTTATAATTACTTCTCACTTATTTTTTAATTCTATGTATATTAAACTGCATAGAAAAGTATTATTATTTTACAGTTAATAGTCATTTTATTTGCCCTTTACTCCTTTTATTGTTCTTTAGTTCTGGCTTATATTCGACTTCCTTCTGGGATCATTTTCTTTTTGTCTGAAGATAACCTTTAAGGCAGCTCTGCTGGTGCCAAATTCATAGATTTATATTTTGAAAACATATTTTTTAAATCTTTATTCTCAAAGGATATTTTTGCTCAGTATATAATTTTAGGATGGGAGGGATTTTTTTTAATGGCTTTTAAAGATATGACTATATTTCTTTCTGGTATTGTTTTTGTTGAGAAGGCAATATTCAATTTAAATATTATTTTTTTGAAGAAAATATTTTTTATTCCTTTTATCTACTTTTAAGATTTTCTCTTTACTATGATAAACTTAAAAGTGGTTTTCTTGGAATATGTCTTGCTTGAGGTTCCTAGTACTTCTTGAATCTGTGGCTTGATGTCACTCATCGGTTTTGTAGCCACCACTAAGTATTCAAATTATCTGCTCTATTCTAACCATAAAATCTGCTCTTCCACTAGTGCTTGTCTTCTCAGGAATAGCAACATTATATGTCCAGTTGAAGATATCTTTGAATTTCCTTTTTCAGATACCAGATCCAATCTGTCAGAAATCTCAGCAGTGTGATTTTAAAAATATATGTGGACTCAGATTACCTCTCTCTGATTAACAGCTCTCTCACCTTAATCCAAGATATAATTGTTCTTACAGTGGCTGTCCAACTAGTGTCTCTATTTCTTTTCCTCCTGCCCTCCAATATTCCAATGTTATACGGCAGCAAGAGTGAATCTTTTAAAGCCCAAACTTTATTGGCCACTCCTCTACTTTATCTTCCAATGGCTTCCTCTCATACTAAGAATGAAATTCAAAGTCCTTATCAAGGTGGCCTGACAGGCCCTTCATAATCTATTCTCTGGCTAATTGCTTACCATCCTCTAACAACCCACATTACTCCAGACACGTGGAACTTCTTGCTCCATGTGGAAAATATCAAACATGTTCCTGCCTCCGGCTTTTGTAGCATGATTCCCTCTGCTGAAGCACTCTTCCCAAGATTTTTGCATACCTTGTTTCTTTAATTCATTCCAATATCTGACCAAATTTCACTTTCTCAGAGACGTAATCATCATCACTTTTTTATCTTCTTACTCTGCTCTGTTTTTCCTCTTGGTACTTTTATTACTTGATATTATATTTTATTATTGGCTTATTTCTTTTCCTCAATATTGCTATGAAAATATAAGCTCCCTCTGCGCAATAATATTGTCTATTTTTGTTTTTCTTATTTGCTGCATCCCCAGGACCTAGAACTGTGGCTAATACATAGTAAGCAAATAAATACTTGTTAAATAAAATAAATGACTATTGACATTTTTTCTTAATAAACAATAGGAAGGAGGTAATAGAGTAAAAAATTGGTTGTAATTAAGACAATAGTTCAATAATTGGTTGTACTTAAGATGCTGGAAAAAGTAAGGTGGAAGTAGTATTGAGATCTTTTCATTTTTTTATCCTTTACTTCATTTTTTTAAATCCATACTGACATTGAGGACTTGAATAAATTATGGATTTAAACATTAAAGAGAAAACTTTTCATTCTATTATGACATAAAGTATTATTAAAATGATCTGAAATGAAAATTCAATGTGAAATTTCTAATTGTAGAACTTTAATAACTATGTATGCCTTTCATTCCAAAGAATCAACTTATCAACACTTTGTCTTAGTGTGTATATGTACATCACTCATCATTTAAAATAGTTATGTCTGAAAAGACGATATGTGACAGTTGTTTAACAGTCACCTAGTAAGTCAATAAAATTAATTGTTATAAAAACCAAGAGAGCTCAGAGAAATGTAAGATATTATTTTTAAGTGGACATTTTCAAAAGTCTTATTTTTTGAAATTCTGTCTAATATTTCACTTAGATTTAAACCAAAATAATTATAGGGCAGAATTTGCTTCAAGGTCATTAATCTAGATGAGCCAACCTCAGTTTGTGCCTTGTCAATGCAAGAAGTGAAAAGATGAATAAGGGCCTTGTCTTATAGCTCCTGAGTAAGTATTGTTTATAATTTTATTTAAAATTATTTATTAATAATAAATTTCTTTATAAAAATTATTAATATCTGGCGATTGTTATATAACAGTCTCACATTTTTGTATTAAGCCACAGAGAAAATAATTTTCTTTAGGATTTCACAGTGGTAGTGTTTTCACTATTGAGTGAGAATTCTTATTTCACAAGAATTTGCATTGGTATAATCTTTCAAAATATAAGTATGGCAGATATGTGAGAGCTTATTAATTACTATATAAGTATGTAGATGGCACACTTCAATATCGCATAAACAAATTGCCTAAGGGAGACTGTTCCTCCCTGTTTTTCATTCATTTTTTTATTCATTCAACAAACATTGAGTGTCGACTCTTTGAGAAGCACTATATTAGAGGATAAGAGTACCAAAATGATAAAATGGAGTCATAGCCTCAATGAGTTTATGTCTAGCAGAAGCAGAAAAAGAAAATGAAAGTCAATTTTATTAGTGGTATTGAGTCGCTTACACAGGTGTACATGCTGATTGGCACTTTTTGTCTAGGCTGGAAGTTCATCTGCTACTCTAACACGCAGAAACCCTGAATTCTTCAAAAGTGTAATTCTCTTGAGAATGAACACTTATTAAGTACCTACTATTTATAGAGAATAAAATAAAAAAAATAAACGGCATCTTAAGAGTGCTTAAGAAATGTGTAGACATATGTAGAGAAACACAAACCTCTGTTGAAAAGTGGAATCAAACATACAAGAATAATAAAAAAATGTTTCATACAAATTGGCATTAGAGAGATATAATGAGAAAAGAACATTCAGATTCTATATCATTTTGAGCACAGTAACATAATTACTGTTGGCAAACACTTGGAGAAAGCAAACCAGCATTAGGACTATAACAAAGAAGGAATATGCAAGCCTGGACAACCAGTTAGTGTCATTACATGAACATTCTCCAGGACTAGCCAGTGGCATTTATCTGCTTATAAACTGGAGTAGCTTGCTGCCTTGACTGTTATTGTTGCAACTTCCAAAGACAACTGAGACCACCTAGGGGAGTGGAAAGAGCCATGTCAACAACTATATGCCATGTACTATGTTAGGTGCTGGGGATACAAAGGCAAATTAGATATGTGGTCCTCTCATGAAGGCTAAAATCAACTGAGAGAGAAGGACACATATATTTGAAAAATCATTTAAAAGGTTTTTTTTTTTTTTTTAATTCAAAGACATATGTTTGCAATGAATGTGAAGATAGTGCAGTGAAGCACACCTAACTCATGGCGGGGGATACTTCTCAGGTTTCCTTGAGAAACTAACTAATGAGCTTAGTCCTAAAATGTGAACAAAAGTCACTAAAAGGAAGTAGTGGGTGAGGGGATATCCAGAGAGAGAAAAAGTTTATTCGATGGTAGAGGAGCAAAGAGAGTGTGACTGCGGGAGTGGAGGAAAATGTCATCGAACATGAGAGAGTGTAGGAACTGAGAGAGCAGATTTTGGGATGTGTTCACAAGAATGCTTAAGTTACCTGAAATATAAGCCAGGAGACAACATCTTTAATGAATAAAGAGGAATGACCAGAAGGGCTGTGTATGACAAAAATGAAGACCAGAAGAGATCATATAAGCAAATAACATGAGAATAGAGAAAGAAACATGAATTCTGGATCAGACTGTGGATATGATATGGTTTAGAGGTAGATATTATTGAGGGTTAGTGGAGGACAACATTTTCACTTCCTAATCTTGAATTTTATAGTGTATGAGAGAACAAACATACTAGAACACTAACAGGAGGCACGTTCTCCTCTGAGACTACTTAGGATTCAGATAAGTTAGAGAGTTGAAGGGATGCTCTGAAGGAAAGCTGATGATATAAAAAGTGCTCAGACTATGAGTGGCATTTGTGTGTGTGTGTGTGTGTGTGTGTGTGTGTGTGTGCGCGTGTGTGTGTGTGTGTGGCAGGGGGTGAGGGGGGAAGGGGAGGGACGACAGGGAGAAAAGGTTGGAGAAAAGAAGTGGAGGATAGCACTGAAAAATGAATTTCCAGAGTGCAGCTAGGAACTTGTGTGGCATGTGGTAGAGAATGGCTTGGGGCATATATTTATGAGGCTGGAAGTGAATGGCATGTGTACAGTGGTTATTCCTCTTTCTGCTTAGGATGATATTAATTAAAGTTTCTTAACCTCAGCACTACTGTTACTTTGGGCCAGATAAATCTTTGATATGGGCCATCTTGTACATTGTAGGATGTTTTAACATCATCCCCCGTCTTTATCTACTAGAAGCCAGTGGCATCCCCAAGTTGCAACAACCAAAAATGTCTGCAGACATTGGCAAATGTCCCTTGAGAGGAAAGTACCTCCCAGTTGAGAATCGCTGTATTAGGAACAGCTACTTCAGGCTTAGTTATCATGTGCCCTGGGATGATAGTCCCAGCAATAGCATTTTCTACTTCTTACACTTCGGAGGCATTATGGACAATGAGTTGGAGAAGTTCTATACTGGAGGCAGGGGCCAGACAGGTGCTACAGCAGTGATCCTAGAGAGAAAAAGTGAAGACTAAGTTACTGTAGTTGGTATGTAAGTGTTTGGGGAAGTGGAAAAGGAAAAAGAGTCACTATGGTACCCAGTATTTTGCAGCAGGAGAATGATCGTATGTGTAGGTGATACTTGGGTGGGGGACAGTGAGAAATCTTACGAGTTAAAAGTGAAATTTCTCTCTGAGAGGTAAAATACATAATAAATAATAAATAGGAAGAATAGAGCAGAGCAGTTATTTTAAAGAATAGGGATGAAAGAATAGGAATATTCTGGAATATTGAGGCTGTAATAGAAAGTAGACTGGAAACACAAAGACATCAGTGTCAACTAACAGGCAGCACATTGTATGTGAAGGTAGAGGTGGGGTTTGTCAGTGATGTAAAGAACAAAAAAGAAATGTCACCAAGGCCAGCAGCTGTCAGGAAGCAGCTTCCTGAGTGAGAGGTTATTGGATGACAAACTTTAATGGTCCTTAGCAAAGCTTCAGTCATTTTGTTCAATTAATGTTTGTAGAATAAGTGAAGTACTTAATCTTAGCCCAATTCTATTATACATGTGAATTGCTTAATGATTCGTCTGCATTCATGCTTATTGAGCAAACATTTGGTTATTTGAATTCCCATGTAAGTTTTTTTATAGGGAGAGCATGTGCTGGTCACACTGAGAGAAATATTAGAACTGCAATTAATTAGAATAACTTGGCTACAGATTTTATATATCAATTTGATGATATCGGTTTATTGTGAGGCAGCTCCTGTTAAACTAAGGCTTCTGAACCTCGAAGACTTAAGGAAAGAATTTGGAATTAGGAAAATTCATATAGTTCTCTGCTCTCCTTCCCCAGGTGTCACCCTTTTTTTCTTCGTTCTCGTTTATTTCTATTTTTTTATTTTTAGTGTTTATAGTGTTAACTATAGAGAATCCAGGAAAAAGAGAAATTTGAGGTTGGTGATGGGTTGAGATTTGGAAATGAAGAATTTGATATTCGGGCCAAGAGATATAACGAGCAATTGAAATATGAGTCTAGAAATTTCTCTGGGCTGGAGACACGAATTTGGAAGTAATCGGCACATTAATGAAAGAAATAAGATTAGGCAGGATACCTCAGGAAGGGTGAGTAGAGTGAGAAGACAAGAGTAAAACCTCAAGGATAGCCAACATTTAAGAGAGACGGAAGAGAGAAACAAGAAAAAAGAGCAGAGGAAGAAAGAGTGAGCTGAGAGGAAGAAACGGACTTCAGCAGCACAGAACCTAGGAAGGAGAATGTTTCAAGGGTGAGGTAGTCTGTAGTGTGAAAAAGAAGTCAAACTATGCAGAGTTAAAGAGTTCATTGGATTTAACCAAAGGTTGTTGATCTTGAAGGGGCTGACTTCAGTGAAGTCCTGGGGCAGAGCCCAAAAGGTCTAGAGATTTGAGAAGAGAATAGAATTTGAATAAATGGGGGACACAAATGTGGAAGTAGATGAAGAAAGTATTAATGTGCATATATCTAGAAAGTTTCAGACTAGCAAATTAATTAGTGGAAGTTACAAGGATAGAAATGACTACAATGTGCTGTCAAGGTGTGAAAGGTATTGAGTGATCTTTATTCTTCAGTTTCTATTTACTGATGAAGAAGCCTTTCTCAGCTCAGATTTTGGCCTAATGTACTAAGGAGTTCATTGTATGTGATGAATTAACTTCTCTCCTATGCAATAAGAATGGTCCTAGTTGTGTACTATCCTTGGAAGAATTGAGAAAATTATTGATCAAATAGGGAATAAGATACAAAAGAAAATAGGCTTTGAGAAAGCTTCTTAGGAACTGAAGAGTAATAAAAAATATTAAAATGCATGTCTTAGAAAATATATTTAAACTTTAACTTCCAGATGAATTTTAGCAATGAATTTACTAACTGCTCGATAATTTTTAGTCAAAGCATAGATATTAAAATTTCTAATCTAAATATTTTTAAAATTCTATAATGATTATGGTAATTGTTGAAAGTTCAATGGGTTAAATGACTCATTTTAAAGGCTTTATGTTACAGTGGGAATAGAGACTTATGTAATTATCTATCCAGTTAAGGATAATCTTTGCACCCGTAGGACCACTACTTGCTTAGGCCACAGTAAAACATTTCAGTTGGTGAGAATTACTGTACAAGGTGTCATCTTCTGAATTCATGAGGAAGTATGCACAGCCTGAGGCCATTGCTTCTCTCATTCTGAGAGTGAGTCAGCTCAGATCTTTCCCCCAGGGGGAACTGGGCATTGTTTGCTTGGCTGTTATTCCTTCCTTTTCCTTAGGTCATGAGCCACCAGATTTGTGATGGTGTGTTGTTCTAGACTATTTTTTATTTCCCTTTATAGGATTCTAGGTTGAACTATCATAAAAATATCCACTTGTTATTTTTATGGTGCTTTAACAACCTTTTTCTCATTTGAGACTCACTAAAATCATGTAAGGTATACAGAGCAGAGGTTATATTTTCCTCTTATGGATGATAAAACTGATTGATGTTCAAAAACATTGAGTTAGCTCCCTAATGTCTCAGTGCTACTTGAAATCACTATTTATTGCTAGTAATAGTCCAATTTCTGTTGAAATATCCAGTCTAGAAATTGGGTTTTGTTCAGCAGTCCAAGTAATTCTTGTTTTCATTTTCTTTAAGTTACATTTTGTCCTGCAGTTTCCCTGTCCACCATTCCCCCCTTTTTCTTTCATTTTCTTTTTCCTCTCCTATTTTCCTTTAATCCTGTATCATTTGTCATTTGTTCTTTTACATTTATTACCCCTTCACTTTATTTTACAAAATTCCAATTTTATTTATAATCCTGTTTATCCTAAATTATAATGTTTATACATTCCTATCCATATCCTGATGATAATAAGTTGTCAAAAATTTTAGAGTAGCTAAACTATTGGTATTTTATTGTTGGAACTAAATAACTGAGCAGTATAAACCTTTTTTTCTTGGGCTATTGGCAGCTTTCGAATAGGGTCTTGGACATTACACCTTACTAAACATAACTTTACTCTGCGCTCTTTGAGTTCTGGTGTTTTTACTCCAATAGAAGTAAAAGCCAGATATTTTATCAAAGTGACTGTATAGTATTCATTTTTCAGATTTCTAATTCTTGGAAGGGTGCCTCCAAAAGCCACAAAGTTCTTTAATTGTCCAGAGCACCTGCTTCAAAATACCTCAGTGTTAAACTATTTGTTTTTTCCCTTTAGAACACCATAGTACAAGTTCTGTTAACACTTTGACACCATGCCAAAACACACAACATTCATTTAAGATTGAGTATTAAAGGTCCTATTCACCATTTTTTTAAGAGAAGGGAAAAAAGGAATAAGGGTCTTTCACACTTTCCCTCTGTAATTATAAATGTAAAACCATTCTGGATTTATATACCTAGCAGATGGAAATATTGTGAGGTTTTACTATATAATTCACTCGTATTTTCCATATACATGTGTGTGTGTGTGTGTGTGTGTGTGTGTGCACGCGCAATTCATTTATTTTGGATTTCTTTTGACCCTTTTACCCCATTCCTCAAGGTGCAAAAATAAAAAATAACTTTTTATATTAGTTAAATCAGTCATGCATGTAAGTAGGTGCTTCAATGCCCGGAATAAGTGCCACTGGGCATCTAACCACAGCTCTGGCCAACTACACATAGCTGTCCTTGTTCTACCAGACACTGTGCCTCTACTCCTCAATGCTCCCACAGTTCCTGGACCCTGGACATCTTTGAAAAGAAGATGTGCTTGCTAAGTGGTAATTCCTATGACTTGCAGGTTCCAAGTGCCCTGCTACTTCTCCTTCTCCTGGCTTTTCTGGTGGAAAGATATTAGTGAGTAGCTTTGGGAAGAAGCTAAAAGGTATTTTCATTGAATTTTACTTGGTTGAATTAAGATATATGCACATAAGATATATGAAGAAATGACATGCAATATAAACACACACACACACACACACACACACACACACACACACACACACTGCTTATTGTGCTTACCACATGTACAGATTCCTTCTGAGGACCTTGCCCTGGTCTTCATGTTCTGTATAATCTAATCTGGAAAAACTAAGCCAGGGCTTAGTGACAACCTTTATAGACTGGCCAGTGACCTATGCTATGGCTAGGTCCAAGAATCCCAACAGGGAACCTCAAACCAGATAGTGACTGGCTGAACCAAATAGATTCTCTTAAGTAATATATGAAAGACAGAAAATGTGTCAATAGTGGCAAGTGAATAAGAAGCAGGATGGAAGGAACCTGTAATCTCCACAGTGAGAAAGTGACCAAGCCCTGTTAACTAGTATGATTTAGATGTCTACCTGAATGGCCCTGGTGACCAAATAACCTCTTAAATCCTTAATCTTCCCATCTCTGTGGGTTTCTCTTCCATCATATTTTAGCTAGCCCCTCTTTTGGCCCAAATTACTAATTCATGTCACCTATAACTGTCTTACCTCTCAAATCACTAACTAAATAACTAGTTTAGTTTTTGCTACCACCATTATTCTTTGACCTCGATAAGACCTCCTGTCTCATGAATCTTCTGTTTCCTCCCAATTCATAAGTACTTTCTTTATTCATTTTTCTCCTATCTATGTTAGATTTTCTTATACATCAAGTTATAATATTCCGTAAAACTCCAACTTACTTTCCCCCTGTCTTTTTGTCACATGCATCCAGAAAATCCTAAAAAAGGATAAAGCTGCTTTCTTTGGGCCTGCACACTGCTGTATAAATTTACGCAGTAGGAAGGATTAATTTGACTAGAAATTCATGATCACCAAAAACAAAATCCCATTGCTTGGCAATTTTGCAACGTTTCCTTAGTCAACTCACACTTATTCTCCAAAATCATTTTTAGAAACATTCTCTATTGTCCTCAAACTTCCCTAATTTTTTGCCACTCCTGAGCATGTAGGAACTCCCTCATCATTCTAAAATCAAATATCCTACTCAGATAGGCCCCATGAGCTCCTGATATTCCTTCTTTTAACATTAAAAAATCTACTATTTTTTCCTGGATCTCATTCCTTTCTTGCTTTTGAAAAATCCTACATTGAGTTTCACTTCTATTGATTCGATGTCTTACTCTTTTAACTGGATCCTTTCCATTGGCTTTGGTTTTCTTCCTTTGCTTAAAAATCTAGAATATTCAGGAGAATAACATTACAAATACCCATTTGCCCACATCTCAGAATTAATAAATGGGTAATGTTTTCAATTTATATTGCAGATTTACATGTTGTAGAATAAAATATATAAAAAATATAAAACATGTTCTGTTTTTCAATCCCAATTCTCCTTTTTTTACCCCAAAGCAACCATTATGAATTTGATATGTTCTCTCTCACCATATTTATATGTTTACAACAAATTATTTTTTATATAAATAATATAAAGCACTACTTTGTGAGTTTAAAATTTTTCATAAATAATATTATGCTGTATATGTGTTGTTCAGACATTTTATTCAGTATTATATTGTGAAATCTATTCATGTCGATGCATGTAGTTTTAGTCCATTCTAGTTTTCTTTTACATACTATTTTGTCATATGAATATACTAATGTATCCCTCCATTTTTTTTGCTATTACATATGATGCTATAGTGAGCATTCTTCTACTTGTTTCTCCCATTGGCTTCTTAACAAATCAAGTTTAGCCCTATACCTCACCAGATACTGCTCAATTCCTTTCTCTAAACTCAGAATCAATTTGTCAAAGCGTTATCTAGACGTGATGCCATTATTTCCTCATCTCTCACTCTTCAAATTGCTTTAGTTTTTCTTGTTGCCCTATAATTCCACCAAAACAGTTCTTGCTTGATAAGCAGGCAATGAGGAAGTTTGCCACATAAAATATGTGATGCACAGCACATAAACTCTATTGTTACTATCTCTTGTTCTAAATCACTGGATCTAACATTCATTTGCACTGAGGCCACAAAGTCAACTGCAAGGTGACAGTAGATCTAATAGCAACAATAAGATAGTCTAGGGTTTCACACTTAAAGTTTTAAAGCATGACATTTTACAGAAGGAAGAAGAATAAATATTATTATTTAATTTTACCAAGAGGCAGGCAGCCCAAATCAAAAAAGGTATTTAGTGAATTGTCCAAGTTCCATATAAAATGCAATGCATGGAAAATATCACCTAGTTTTTATTCATATATTTACTTATTTCTTGAATAAAAAATAATATCGAGCTATGTGATCAATGAGCTGTACCAAGTTTAATGAATGACACAAAGAAGAAGGCATCATCCGTGCTCTCCTGGAATTCACAGATGAATGAGAACAATAGATGTGTTAAGGTTTGTACTAGAAGTGTGAAGTGATCTCTCATAGAACAATGGAGAAGAAGCCTGGATGCCTAAAGGAGTTTGGGAAGCCTTCACAGAGGGGGACTTTTAGATGGTGCTTATAGGATGAGGAGGAATTTGCCTGAGAAAAAAGAACATAGGAAGATTATTTCAGGCAGAGGAAGACAACATGGGCCTAACAGCACATGGAGTTTGACATATAGTAGGCACTTAATATTTAGTATTGTATGATCAATGAATGAAAAGAGAATATGGACCCATTAATGCTGGGGAGCTTCTCTGTGGTTCAGTTGCACTGTTCTGATTGATTCAGAAAAAAAAAAAAAGAGAAACAAGAAGTGATTTCTGTGTCTTCTGTATCACTTTATATAACATGATCTAAACGTTTTTACGGTAATTAATTTGCTGTTAGACCTTCTCATAAATGCTTTTACCTGGGTGAGTTTGATAGTGGTGTCTGATTTATGTCTGACTTTTTGGTAATCCCTGGAATGGTTGTCAAAATGTGGTGGTGTTATGAATAATACAAAGGTGCCAACAGACAAAGCAAAAGGTAAACTTGCTTTAAGGTAGGTAAGGTGACACAACTTTCTCACACAGATGTCTACCCAGTGCAAGGGACCCAAGAAACATTCCAGATCTGATGGACTGTGTTGTTTGGCTTTCAGATTCCCCCAGAAGTGTTCACCTGCCAGTAATGCCACCTAATTTGGAAAAGGTACTGTCAGGCTCTTTGAGAAGCTCCTTTTCTTATCTCCCAGGAATTTTTAGCTTTCTGGCCCTCTCGAATGTTCTGAAGAATCTGGTTATATGCCTATCTGATCACTAAGCTGAGTAATTAAAAATAGTCTCAGCAACCTCTTGAGTACTTCCTAGAAATTTGGTAAATCAGAAGTGGACCACCACCCAGCGTGTGGAGATCCAAGGCTTTAGGACAGCTTCGGTTCTATTCTGGCATGCCCTAAAATAAGTTTGCTCTTCAAGACATAAGTTTTGTGACATAAATGCATTGACAAGTAGAATGAGAGGATAATCTGAAATGTCCTTTAATGCATCCTGCAGTTTTTCTGTCCATTAGTATAAACAAGACAAACTAAAAGGGGTGAGAACCTTTGTGACATAGTTATACAAAACATCCATGCAGTAAATGTTATTGTAATTATTTCAGTTAATAAATATTTGGACCAAAGGGAATAATAATATTTTGGGCTAGATTCTGACTTCTTGAATGTATGTCCAGCATGACACCCACTATGTTAATTATGCTGTGTTACATAATACTTTTCACCTACAAATATAACACAATATTTATTTTATTGCTATTATTAATCATAATCCACTTATACATTATTTAAAGAAGATTAAAATGGGATAGAGGAAGAATGTGGGAATTAATACTGAATTGAAATGTTCATGTAGTTTGAAGGCTAGAGATTATCCTTGTATTTATTATCTTGAAGATTACAAAGTCTGTAGATCTCTATTCTCCTCAAACTTTTAATTTCTGATGGGCGGAGAGAAAATGGGAAAATAGTTGCTCTTCATCTCAGCCACTGTATTAGCCAAAGTCAGCCTTACAAATTTCCTGACTTGAGACCATATAAAACTGGAGGGAATCTTTGAAACCATTACCTATCTTTTCTATTTAAAGAGCATAAACTGAAAATTGGAGCCATAAAAAACTATATAGTGGCATAGGCTAGTAGCTAGTTTTTTGGTAGATTTATAGGAAAATAATTTATTGTGTATATTTAAAATTCTCTCTCACCCCTTTTTTCCGAAATTCCAGTTTTCTTCATGAGTGAAGAAAAAAGTATTTTGGTAAGTAACTTGCTTTCTGTAAAATGACAATAATTCCTACCTTAAAAGGTTGAACTGAGGATTAAATTTAAAAATTAAGTTTATAAAGCTACATAGTAAAAGAACCCAAGAGGATGACAATCATCATTGTCATCACCAATTATTCATACCAAACCTAGTTTTACAAAGCATTTGAAGTGGCTTTCATTAAAAGACACAACTACATTAAAGCTATTAAAATAAAAATAACAAAAAATATTTTAAAGTATTAAATTTTTTGCAACCCAGGCAAAAATTTATGCATAATTACTTATATAATAATTATTAGCTGATAAAAAGAAAAATATCAGTTGTTCATAAAAATAGTTTTTCTTGGCATTTAAGTATAAATGTGACTTCTTATAAGATACAGTTTGTAAACTATACTAAATAAGGCAATTAATAATGTACAATCAATGATTTTGCAAAAAATCTCAAAGATTTCTTTTTATTTCAATACAAATAAAAGGTCTTATCATTGTGCTATCACTTAGCGAAACTGTTTACAAGTGAATTGCTTAACTTTTAATTATAGAACCAAACATTAGGATGTAATTTAGATTTCCTAGAGAGAGAAGTTTATCTCAGATCAGTATCAAAATTACTCAAGAAGCTTTTAACAAAATTCTGGGACCTTGCCCCTATACAAACTGATTTTCGTTGGGTGGGATCCAGGTACATGTTTAAAAAAAATTCTTCAGGTAATTTTGATGAGCAGCCAGAGGTAGGAACCACCATCTTAAGCTATCTTCTCATCTACTACTTATTTTAAGTGATAAAAATAAATTTAAATTTAAATAATGAAACATTCCAATCACTATGAAATTTAATAATTATTAATGTTTTTTACATTTTTTGCTTCAGATTATCTTTTAAAATTTATTTTGAGATATGTGTTATAAAAACAGCTTAACTCCCAGTCTGATCCTGACCTTCTTTTCAGAAATAACCAAGATCCTGAAGTTTATATGTGTCGTTCCATGCACATTTTTATAATTTTATTACAAATGCAAATGTCTATAAATAATACATCATTATTTAATATTGGCTTAGTATTGGAGTTTAAATGTATATGTACATATATAAATTTGCACCATTTTTTTGCTCAATATTATGTTTTTGGATGAGTCCTTAATAATATAAGTAAATCTAATTTATTCATGTTAATAAGTGAGTGTTTTTATTAATAAATAGGCTATTTATTTATCTATTCCTCAGTATTCTCCAAGAGAACAATAATTATTCTATTTCCATTTTTTCTTCAATATAGCAAACAGTAATAATATGGACACCCTTCTAATGGTTTAATGTAGTTGAGTTTCTTTTTGTCATGAGAAGCAGAAACTTTGTGCCTTACTCTCTACCCCCTTGGCACATTTCTGCTGCTTTGCACACACCAGAGCTTTCTTCCTCCAGGCTTCTGCATCTCTCTGCCTGGGGGCTTTTCTGGTCCCCGGAGAAGCTCTGCAGTGTGCCAAACAAGCTAATAGTGCTGAAGAGATTACATCACCAGGAGTAACTTTCAACCAATGAGAGATGGAAATTGATAGAATATATCCCAGCTTCTTTGTATCTTGGTAGGACATTTTTGAGAGGTGTTCTAACAGTTCTCTCAGAGGACTCTCACCCACCAGGATGCTCCCTAGGAGGACCCAGAGTATCCTCGCTCCACTAGTGAGGATGACACAAGCATTATCAAGAAGCTCAGGGGTGACTATTCTCTGTAGACCAGCATTAATTATAGTAGATGCTGCTCTAGAACTCCACTGTTGATTTCAGAGGGGATGACAGCAGTCTGTAACTAAAGAGGCCAGGTTAGGGCACTTAACCGTTAGAGGCAAGTGATCATAGTTACTGTAACAGGAAGCAAGCTAAAGAGGCAGCCAAGATGCTTAGACTTTCTGGGATTTGTTGGCAATGGCCAACATATCATTTTGTTCCCAGGGGCAAGGTAGATGGCCACACGATGAGGGGATGGCTTAATTTATATAAGCCAAAAAATAAAAAGAAGTTAAAAGCTGGGGGGCAGACAGCTTATGCCAGCCACTATAATAGAAAATTATGATCTCTCACATAGTGTCTGACCTGATTCTGATACCATAGGACTCAAAATGTCATTATGGTATGGACAATAGAATAAAGATGATACAGAGGATGGGTGATAAATGGAATCCTGACTAAAGTCCACCTGATGCTGGTCTGGGGGGTCCATGGACACATGCTATACCCATTTCTCTAGTCTCCCAGGGCATCATAGGAACACATTCTTTCTTTCTATCTATCTATCTATCTATCTATCTATCTATCTATCTATCTATCTAGCTATCTAGCTATCTAGCTATCTAGCTATCTAGCTATCTAGCTATCTAGCTATCTAGCTATCTAGCTATCTAGCTATCTAGCTATCATCTATCTATCTAGTCTATATCTATAATCTATATATGTTTCAGAACCCTCACATCATTCCCTAGCTCATGAATTAATAGTCATCATGGTAGGAAAAGCCAAGTAGAAACTCACAAATCTGTCCCCACTACCCTCAGTCAAGATGATAAATTAGAAGTAATATCACATCCTGGGTGGAACAGTAGAGTTTAATACCACCCTAGAAGACCTAAAGAATGTATGGGGTGGTGTCCACTATTTCCTCATTTAATTCACTGGTAGGGTTTCTGAAAAAAACAGATGAATCATTGTAGATTAAAATGTACTGTCATAAACTTAGTGAAGAGTAGTCACAATCATAGCGCTCGTGCTAGAGGTGCTATCTTTACCAGAGTAGATCAGTCCAATCTCTGACATTTGTATGAGGCTACTAATTTGTTGAATGGGTAATTTTTAAAGCTCATGAAGGAGGATCAAAATTGATTTGAATTCTCCTGGGAGAGGCGATAATACACATTCACAGTCTTGAATAAGTACTGTATTAACTGCATTGCTCATTCACAAATAGTCCTAAGGGACCTTGATCATCTTGACATAATATAGAATATCGTGCTAGTTCACTACATTGATGACATGGTGCTAAGGAAACCTGGTGTTTTACTTTGGGATTCCCTAGAAAGACCCTAAGACAGGATTTCAAGTACTTTTAGCTCATCTAGGGGAGTGCTCCTAGAAAGATAGCGGAGGGGTTGAGAAATAAGAGAAAGAAGGGAAAGCAAACAATAAGTTATCACTGTGCATAATTAGAGTTTAATATTTTGAAAAGCTACTGCATTATAGCATCCCAGATTTATCTCATCAAGGAATGAAAGTGTTGGGGATTTATAAATATCCATCAGTCACTAATCTGGGTCCAAATCCTAAATCTATGTTACCATGGATTGTTGCTGTCTCTGCCTGATATAATGTCTTTGTGGATCTGATGATGCCCAGCTCATGATGAGAAGTTACAGTTGCATACACTTAATATCAGTGTCTCCTAGGCCCAGTAACAAACCAGGAGAAGCTTGTCAAACAGTAACTAGTTCTCTGCACTAAAGCTTTCCTATTGGAGCTTTCTAGAAACTAAACATAGCATCCTTATCTATCACAGATTTGTCTAACTTTCTGGGATATCCTAGCTTTGATATGGCAAGGCAACTTGTGGCATAGTCCGTACCTGCTGCAGAGTCTTCTCTTGTTCCGGAGTCTACACAAAACTAGGAGGCTTCTGAGTAAACTAATAAGTGGGTCAGAGCAGTATTCTCAGGTGTGAAGTTTACTGTCTCTAAAATCCAAAGAGACATACTAAGTGCTGTGTCCCTGGGTGGTCACAGACAAAAGATACAATGCCTTGTCCTTAACTGTAGAAGGCATGACATAGCATGCTCCAAACCACTGTCTCTCTAATAGCATCACTGCTACCACAATCGCTAAGCCTTTGTAGAACTATTTCCCACCCACTGGAACATATATCTTTGTAGAGTATCCAAGGAACTTGCCACTTCTTGCTCACAGGGTGTAGCAGACACAGTTGGTATCCCACTATATCTCTTTGGGGCTTACTATTGACTCTTGCTCCATATGCCCTTTAAGTTACAGCTGTCAGCATCTGCATATTTTTGACTATCTGATTTATTTGGATTTATTTATTTATTTATTTGCTTTACCCATGTGCATAGCAAGACAGAAATGTCAGTGAATTATCATCCACCATCCAGCATTATTCAATTAATTAGTCAAGATGAGCACACAGATGCAACATGGAGGCGCCCAGAAAATAAAATTTAAGAAGCCGCTCACTCTCAGGTAAGGGCTCTATGTCGGAATGGCCTTGAGAGCTACAGCATCCTTGAATGTAAAATGCGTACACCAGATTTCAAAGATTTAGCACAAAAAAGAATGCAAAATATCTTATTAATTACTTATATGTTGATTACATTTTGAAATAATGTCATCTTGGTTATATTAGGTTAACTAGAGCATATCATTAAAATTAATTTTACCTATTTCTTTTTATTTTTTAGTATAGGTATCCTAATATTTAAAGCTATATATTTGGGTCACATTCATGGCTCCCATACTTCCATTGAACAGTACTCAGACCAGGCATTATCAAACTATGGCCCATGAGCTGACTATTTTTGTAAAAAAAAAACAAACGACGACAACAAAAAATGGATATGACAATGCCCATCCATTTATATGTTGTCTGTAGCTGTTTTCACACTACAACCTCAGAGTTGAGTAGTTGAGACTGTGTGGCCTGGAAAGTCTATTTAGTCTTGGATCTTATAAGAAAACATTTGCCGATCCCTGTTTACACCATTTAAATTTACTATGATTATGGATGTAGTCATTTTAAACTGCAGTCTTGCTATTTGTCCCATCTGGTCTATGTTCTTTCTTTTTTCTTAATTGAGTGTAGTTTTAGTATTACATTTTATATCTTCTATCGCCATATTAGCCATAGCTCTTTTTCTTTTGTTTTCTTTCCCCTAATAGTTGTCCTGTGGTTGTTCTTTATCTTATCACAATCAATCTTCAAATACTATTATATCACTATAATTTAAGAAAATTATAACAGTGAATGTCTATTTCCTCTCTTCATTTGTGCTGTTATACAGTTTACTCCTCCATATGTTATAAACCCCATGATATATTGTTACCATTTCTGTTTTAAATCATTTTCTGTTAAGGGATGTAGAAAAAAATATTGTATGTATACTTCATATTAATCATTTTTTGTGATCTTTGTTGCATTGTGCGATTCTGAGTTTACATTTAATATTATGATTCAGTCTTAGTGCAAATCTAATGCAATAAATTCTTTCAGCTTTGTTAGCCTAAAAAAGTATTTTACCTTCATTTTAAAGAATATGGTTTGCTTACTTCATTGGTGAATTCTACCTAACATTTAAAGAAGAATTAACACTGATACTTCACAGTCTCTTTCAAAAAATAGAAGAAGAGGGATCACTTCTCAGCTTATTCTCTGAGGCCAGTATTAACCGTTACCAAACTAGGTAAAAATAATACACACAAAAAAATAAAAACTACAAACTGATATCCCTTAGGAATACAGAAGAAAAAATTTCTAAACAAAATACTAACAAACTGAAACAAGAAACATATAAAAAGGATTATACCATGACCAAGTGGGATTTATCCTAGGAATGCAAAGTTGGTTCAACACATAGAAGTCAGTCTCTGAAATGACTTCATGAAATATTTGGTTTTTGTACCTTTGTGTTCAATTTTTCTGTAACTCCTTGAAAACAAAGAATATTCTCTAATTTTAATAACATTTTCAATTATATTCTCTGATTTTATGGATAGGATTCTCTACATATTCTTTAGAATAAAATTCTTAATTGGGTTGTTCATATATTTTATATTCTTGTTAATATTTTTTCTTGATTTATTAATTAGAGAGATATGTTCAAATTAAGCACCATGAATATAACCACCTTTTTTTATCGGGAAAGTTAATAATCAATAATTGCATTTGTTATTATTTCTACTACATCTAAACACATTTTATAATCTTATTTAGTTTTTCTATTTCCTATAATTTTCTTTGCTTTGTATTGAATGCTCTTCTTTTTATTGATTGATTAAGTTTTATTTATTCC
Organism: Pteropus medius; assembly: GCF_902729225.1. Taxonomy (NCBI): domain Eukaryota; kingdom Metazoa; phylum Chordata; class Mammalia; order Chiroptera; family Pteropodidae; genus Pteropus; species Pteropus medius. The sequence goes on along the minus strand of NW_024349519.1, from coordinate 15,919,287 downwards.
CTTCTCTATTGATTTATATGTTAAATATCCATTTTTTGAATTCTCACTGCAGTTCCAGAATTTAATTTCTACACTTACTCTAGAAAGTCTAATAGCTCGATTCTCTTCCCAATCAATGCAGGAATCTTAGAATACTTTAACACGAACAAAATTATTACATATAATACCCAACCTGACCCATTCTGGAGTCTTAAACTATACTCTTCTACACAAATTTAGCTTTAATTAACATTAGCAAGAAAAATGAAAAAGATGTTTCCCCCCACGTCAACAATTTGGCAGACAAATTGTGTCTTAGTGGGAGGTATGAGATTCAGCACCAAAACCAAGAGACCTGGGAGGAGGCTGGCCCACGTGTACCTTAGATAATAGGCATACAGACCTTGGTCCCAGCTGTGGACCCTGCAGAGCCCCGTAAACTGGCTCTAGCTCCTCTTGGCTGTGGTCTGAGAATCTCTGAAAAATACTGTCTTAGACTCACACCTATAAATGAGAGAGGCTTTGTGGCAGTACAGTAGTACAACAGAGAAGTTCCAGTACAGTATTGGAACAAAAAAATATAAGTTTAGATGCATCAGAGAAAATAAGAGGGCACATCCTTTCTCTTCATTTAGTGTATCCACGAAGGATATTTAAAAATCATTATTATCCAAATCACAATTAAGGAAGTAAAATTATGTTTGTAGATAATATGATCTTATTTATAGAAACTCTTAAAGACTCCACCAAAAAAACTCTTAGAAATAGTTAACCAATTTAGTGAAGTTCCAGAATACAAAATCAATATACAGAAATCAATTGTGTTTCTATATACTAACAACACAGTAACTGAAAAAGAAATAAAGAAACAAATCCATTCACAATAGCATCAAAACAATAAAATACTTGGAATAAATTTAACCAAGTTGGTGAAAGATCTGCACACTGAAAATTATGACTTTGATGAATAACTAAGACTTTGATGAAAACTAAGACTTTGATGAATAAAATTGAAGAAGACACAAATAAATGAAAAGATTTCTTATGTTCATGAATTGGAAAAATTAATATTGTTAAAATATCCACACTACCCAAAGACATCTATAAATTCAGTGCAATACCTATCAAAATTCTAATGGCATTTTTCAGAGAAGTAGAAAAAACAATCTTAAAATTTGTATAGAACCACAATCCCCAAATAGCTAAAGCAATTCTAAAAAGAAGAACAAAGCTAGCAGCATCATACTTTCTGATTTCAAACTATGTCACAAAACTGTAGCAATCAAAACAGGATGGTAGTTACATAAAAGTAGACACATAGACAGAAAACAGAGTCCGTAAACAAATCGTCACATATACAGTCAACAATATTTGTAAAAGGAGTAAGAACACTCAGTGAGAAAGAATTGTCTCTTTAATAAATGGTGCTGGGAAAACTGGAGAATAACATGCCAACAAATGGAGTTGGACCCTTATCTTATAATAACTAACAAAATAAAAAGGCAACCTATGAAATGATAGAAAATATTTCCAAACCATCTATCTGGTAAGGGTTAATATCCAAAATATATAAGAAATTCATGTAACTTCATTGCCCAAAAATCTAATTAAAATATGAGCAAAAGACCTGAAAAGACATTTTCCAAAGACATATGAATGGTCAAGAAGTACACGAAAAGATGCTCAACATCACTAATCATCAGAGAAATGCAAATTAAGACTGCAATGAGGTATCACTTCAGATCTGTTAGAATGGCTATTTTTAAAAAGACAAGAGATAACAAGTATTGGTGAGGATGTATAGTAAAGGAAACTCTTATAAAGAAGATGTAGGTGTTAGAAGTTGGAGTAAAGGCACACCTGGAACCAATATTGGTGGTGGAGGGAAGGAAGGGATCAAGGGAATATGGGCAGAGCATTGACAGTGGCTTGCGCATAAGGAAATTGTACGTCTCTTTAGTTATCATGATTGTTGAATCGGAATATATATGTCATTTAGGAAAGGTCTCAGTTAGATTTTCCTTTTTCTTATTAAAAAGTATGCTACTAGAATTATTTCTAATCCGTCCCAGAATTTACCTTATGTGCTTTTTTATTTTACTTTAATTTATTCTCCACATCTCTTAATATTTTGCAATTCCCCCCTTTCTATATATCTAAGGATCATATTCTGCATAAGATCCTCAGTTCCATTTTCCATATTTACTAATTTCTTGACTTGTATTTAATCTGCTTTTTTTCCCCTCCTCTTTTAATTACCCCCATACCACAATTCCACCCCTGACTTATGGATGTTGCTGTTTCTCCTTAAGAACTGGATCTCTGAAGGTGAGGTGTCTCCTCCCACATGCTTGCAGTGTGCACCTGGGGCCAGGAGCATCCAGGGTATGGTTCGTGGCTCTACCTGGGGCACGAACCTAGGACTTTCTGCGTGTAAAGCAGCTGTGCTAACCACTACACTATGGATCCACCCCTAATCTTCTTTTTAATATGTCCATTGAGTTTTTAATTCAATACCATAAATATTATTTCTTGACATCATTGACTCTTTTTCAGTATGCATTTTTGACAGTGTTGTTCTTTTTGATATGAATTCAGCTGCAGTAGGCATTGTGTATGTGTGTGTATGCATGTGTGTGTCTGTGTGTTTATGAGAGGGAGAGGGGGAAAGAGAGAGACAGAGAGAGACAGAGACAGAGAGAGAGACAGAGACAGAGAGAGACAGAGAGAGAGAGACAGAGAGATCTAAAGGAGCTTAAGTTATGGAAGTATTTCCCACAAAGTGTTTTGAATTTGCATTTGCTTATGCAAGTGCTTGGTATAAGTTTTTTCTCCTGCCTATTTCTTGGTTTGATCTTTCTTGTGCTGTTTTATTGTGTTACTGATTGAAAAATGTCCGAGGCTTAGTTAAGGGGTAGGGTTCAACTTCAACTAACATCTTTAACCTAATCTTGGATTAAAGATTAGTCACTTCATGTTTTCATGGCATTAAGCAAGTGTGTACATACATAGTACCAGGTACTCTTTACTCCCAAGGAATAGATAAGTTTGTTTGATTTGATTTTCCAAAAAGTTGAATATAGCAACCAAGAAATCTCAGTATGTCTGGTTCCCTGTGCGAAACTCAGTACTAGTATCCACAAGTAGTTGGTTCACTGGATCCAGATTGACACAGGAATGTGCATTCAGAGAAATATGCAATATTGTCCAAGAGTCTTTGTTTTCCTTACTAAATTTGATTCTTTATTAGCTTAGTGGGAAATACTATGTTGGGAACTAATTGTTCAAATTTAAAAACCGAAGAAGAGTACTGACATTTGTTGAGTGCTTAAAACAGTGCTCTAGGCATTAAATATTTATTATCTCATTTTATTCTTATATCAACAATGCGTTTAAGTATTATTGCTCATTTTGTAATATCAAGGAACTGAAGCTTAGATAAATTCATAAATTTTTCCAAGGTGACATGATCGATAATGATGTATATGTCTCCAAAGCATTCACTCTTTGCACTGTGACACTGACAGTAAAGCAAGAGATTTTTGAAAAAGTACAAAGACAAACTATATTAATGAGAATGAATTTGCAGTTAAAAATTACTCTTTAGAGAAGAATTTGATGCAAGAAATAAGGAGCTTGCAAATTATTGAGAGGACTATAAGCACAGGCTGTGAGTTAGAAATCCAGGAAAAACTCCCAGGGAAATAATATAGAACTGGCCCCCTAGGGGAGCCACAGTCAGAAAAGTAAGGAATCAGGAATCCATCACCTGTACTGTAAGCTCCTGGAGCACTTTTTAGGTGTGATTCAGGATAGGACACTCTATCCACAATTGTTGGCTTCAGTCTTGCTGTGCCTGTGAGATCCCTCTCCCCAAAATAATGATTATTCCTCACTTTGCCTCTTGATAACAGAATATCTGTTAACACTACTACAGCAAAGGTCAATACTTTCAAGGCTGAGCTTACCAACAGGTGAGTAGAAATGATAAAATAGTGGCCTTTGCCTCACTTACATTTTCTAAATCTTTCAGAAGTATATCTAATGGGTCAGACCTAAAGCATATCTGGAATCCTAGCTGCAAGGGAGTCTAGAAAATGTGATTTAACTTTGTAGATTCTGCAGCACAGAAAGACAAACGAGAAGAAAGATGAAATGAATATTAAGTACCAATTCACTGTATTTACTTTCCTAGGGATAGCAGTGGAAAGACTCATGGGGGATGTTCCTCCAGAGATATGAATTTGGAAAAATTAGAATAGTGAATACATGTAAGACAACGAAGAAAACCTCCCAGGGAAGAGATCGAAAAGATTATTTTCCCAAGAAAAATACATTATAGAAAACCTCCATGAGAGGAGAGGAGGGACGATGGGTTTTCTGACCAGAATGAAACCAGAAACGCATTTCAAAATACATTTTCTTCCATGATTTATCATCCCTAAACATTTTATTTTTGCCAGTTGAAATCAAATTTACTTGATAATAGTTTTTCTAATTAAAAATGAAATATATTAAACATCTGTAAATAAGTTTCACTATTATTGTTAATATATGAGTTAATATATGTACAATTACCTCTGAGAAAATTCTAAATATTTTATAAAAAATTGCAGTCAGAAGAATGATTTTATTTTCTCTATTTAATTAGCAATAGCCTTTCCCATATATCATGCTACCAACTTTTTAATTCTCTTCAGAATTTATATACTATTTCACTATATCTCATATTAGTCGTCTAAGAAAATAAATGCATATTTTTATAGTAGCAACTGAATTCCTTGCAAACATTTCCATGAAATCAAACCAAAATTGGAGATAGGTTGTGAAGTTGTGTTAAGCCTGCTGCCTGATTCTCATTAGACTCGTTTTACATTTTTTTAAGTCCTAGGCACATGGTCTCTGGTTATTTTCATGACTTCTGTAAGGGAATTACCATTTCAAGTTTATAGAAGGCGCAGGAGAAACACGATAGGCAATAACAGGAAGGAATGGCTCACTCATAAACAATCTACTGAAATTTTGAACTAATTAGGTCTGAATGGCTACAAGAGAGAGTGGATAAATGTGCTCTCATTTTCGTTTCTTCCAGTTTCCTGTTGCATTATGTGGCTTCTTGAATGTTGCATAATATAAATCATCTTACCACTAGAAGACAAGTTTTAGCTTGCAAACTCAGCAGATTTACTTAATTTTATTTTTCCAGTTGGATATCTGCACCAATTTGGGCTAAAAGAGTATCTCATGTCACCTAATGCAACAAATAGGTCCTGGAGCATTTGTGGCAATATCCACAATGTTGGCAGACTAGTGTTTCCTTGCCTCTGCCAAGTACCATCAACATTATTTCTGGGTGGATCTGAATCTGAATAGTCCAGAGTTTCCATTACATTGTCCTAATTGTTAAAAAGAGGGCTTGCTATAATTCTTGAAAACTAGTCTGTTTAGTTGTAGTCGTTACCATAACATCAAATTGAAATATTGCTTCTCTCTGTTGGTTTGGCCACAGCGTAGCAGCCAGCCTAGTAGCGTTGAGGCATTAGGGAGGCAAAGCAATCCACAGTCAACAGTATGAATGGAACAATTCACACTGTTGTACATAGATATAGAGGTTAAACCCAAACACATGAAAAAGTGATGCTGGAAGCACTTGGGAACAGCTGGGCCAGATGAATAACTCAATTGGATGCCATGAGGAACAAATTAAACAACTGACTGGAGACCAGGCTGCTCCTGTGACAGACACTTTAATCAGGAAGTCAAAAGCTGATTGACAAGATGAAAAGCTGGATGACATGAAAAATGGAAACAGAAGGAACAACACAAGAAAAGGGCACCCCGGGTCAGCATGCTGACAAAAATAATCAAGTACGACAGGCCATAATCCAATCTTCGAATGTTTGGCATGCTGCTAGTTATGAGAATCTGCAGCCAAGAGGAAAGAAAACTATTATTAAGCAAAGAAATTATCTGGCTTTCTAGAACTCACTATTACATGTTCACTAGAGGATTTTCTTTCTTTCTTTTTTTTTTTTTTAAACAAGCCTAATAGCTTTTGTTGAGTTTCATAAGATCAGTTAAAAAGAGCTAATATATCTGGATATAAAGCTTTAGGAAGACAATGTATAATAGCGTTTTAAATTCATAATTGAATAGTTAATATGTACATTGACCGCTTAAATCATAAAATACAGGACGTTCTCATGCTCTTCTATTGAAGGCATAGAGGAAGAAGAGGTAGCAATTACTGAGAAGAGGTTTTTGTGGCCCACTTAATAACTCTTGTACTGGATTCTTACTGCTGAATTACTGCTGGAATCCAAGGTCTAGCTTCATACCAGAGAAGAAATTTGTCTGTGCTACTTGAATTATTTCTGATATGCCTCAGAATACCACCTGCATCCCAAAAGATACATTTGGAGATGTACTGTCTGAAGAATGAAAAAATGATCGGGTTTGTGTTTTTTGTTTTTTTTCTTAATTCAGACAACATAAGTTTGTTATCCCTAGGATAAATGTGTGCATGTTTATTATATAGCTTCAACTCACACAGTACTTTTATTTCAATAGCATATAGTTTATTAAAGGAAAGTCCAGAACGACAAGCATCTTTGAAGACTTTAGACACTATGACTTCATGCCTTTTCAATAAGCTCATCTGCCCTTTGGAAAAATAGAAAACTTGCAGTAAACATTTAAAGACCAGTTGATACTGTCTCCCTTGAATTCCTACACTGGAGTTAAACTTACATCTCGATAGAAGAGATGTTTTAATTCATTGTTTTAATCCACTGGTTTTCAAACTGTTTTGAATCTCTGGGGGTTTTGAAAGAAAAGTATGATCTTGAAGGACATGTTTTAATTGTATTAACTCCATTGCCTTCAGGTTCCATAGGTCTAAAGGTTATGGGGCATTAGAACCACAGCGGAAAAGTCTCCTGTCCTAAAAAAATGTGTAAAAGAAGAAAAACATCACTTTGATGATCTTACTCTTATATGAGGTCACTACTATTTGACTGAACATATTCAGTTCAAACTGGGGACCAAGCTGACATGCTTCACATGGATAGAGTACCTTATAGAAAGTCAAACTGAATATCTTCCCCACAGGAGTCTAGATGTACCTGGGTCATAGTGGATGATTTATTATTTTATAGAATTTTCTTGAATGCATCATTGCAAATCTTAAAACTTGAATTTCACTTTTACCATATAGTTAAATTCACTTGAGTCACAGCTCCCCGAGGGGCTTCTTCCCTCTGCCTTTATGGACATGTGTCTAAGCTGTCAAATAAATAGCTGAAAAGGCCTTTAGTTTTGCTATGAGCTTAGGACTGACCCTTGAGTCTTACTAATGTAAAGGCATCTTAAAGAATGATACAGAAATTTGAATTAGTCCTCATAGCTTAAAGCCACACATTATCAAGCATGGTAGCAGAAAAATGTATCCACTGAATTTCTATTCTGAGTTCATTGTAACCTTTTTGAAGGTCTGACATATCATGATCCACTTGTTTGCTATAAAAGGAAGCTATGTGTATTAACCTAAAAAACTGGGTGACCTTACTTCTTACACCTGCTTTGCTCATGCTCCCCCTGTCTCTAAATTCCTCCATGATTCCTGTGTTATCCCTACCTGCTGCCCTCGGGACCCAGGGTTTATATGTGATCACCTCAGACTTGGTCTTTGCCCATGTCTTTGGCTTCATTGCTTCTTGTTTCTAATATCGTTATCTCTACCTTCCACCTTCCTGATCCTGAATTTTGTGGAACTCAGTCTCTGCTGCCAGCTACTCAGTCTTTCTTTGCCTCATGTAGGGATGGGGATAGAGTGTAATGGAGGTTAGTAGTGAGGTGGAGAAATGTCGCAGATTGAACCAATTGCATCATTTATGGCAGTATTATTATTAAGCATTTTCTTCAGAGACTCAATGACAAAATAGGACATAATGTTTAAAATAAGACTCAGTGCTGCAAATATAAAGCATTCAGATAAGAGAAATATATTGTAAGATAGAGTATACAAAGATAGTTTATTTAATTTATTTGACATAGCATCGATGATTTAGGTGATGTGAAATATTGGTTCTAGTGAGACCTTTGACTTTTCTCTTGCCATCAATCTTTACAATCCACCATCAACCAAGATTTATCATTTATCCTTATTATGAAATCTTTTATATTTAGTCTCCACTTCTTTTCTTATAACACTATTCTAAGCCTTAGATTTTCTGTGGTACGTGAAGGAAAGGCTGGATCAGAGATAAAAAGCATTGAGAAGACTACAGTACCTTTTACACCATGTATTTAAAAATGAAAACAACACATAATTTAAAATATGTGTGTGTGTGAGTGTGTGTGTGTGTGTGTGTGTGTGTGTGTGTGTGTGTAGGAAAGTCTGACAAATATTGGGTTTTCCCTTGGTGACTATTTCAATGTATATTTTAAAAAAAAACATTAAATATCACAATTTTCTATTTTTTTTCCAATGCGTTAATTTTCTGGTGTCCTAAAATTATCTTTAAGATTAATTGAATAATATCACTGTATGGGGATTATAGTAATATACTTCTTCACAAACTCTGAAATTATGTATATAATGCAGAATAATTTAGAAAAATATAGTCTAATATAAAAGTCACACATAGCCGATAATTTAATTCTCTGATCTCTTTTATTTTTTTAAATTGTTAGTTTAAAAACTTTAACAACTGACTACTGCCTATAAATCCATAATCCTAATCTTGTATGAGATGTCCTTTACTATCTGGTGACACAGAAGAAAAAAACTGACATTCATTAACATACTACCATATGCCAGGAAATTTATTACATTGCACCAATTAATCCTACAAATCTGATGATGCAGAAATTTTAAATAATTTAAATAACGTGCTCACAGTCACATAATAAGTAAATGGTAAAGCCAAGATTCAAAACTAGATCTGTCTGTTCCTTCAGATTAGTCTAGAATATGACATAGAGAACAGCAGAGGTAAGATATTCAAAGCCCCATTGTTGACAAGAATTAAGAAAGTGGGGAGATCAGAGAATAAACAGTCATTTGAGAAATCTCATTTTATGAGTCCGATATCAGAGCCTAGCAGTAACAAACCACCAGTCAAAAAGTAGAGATCAGGGCCTAAGGTCATGTTCATACCCCAAATAAAAATTAAATATTCACACATTCAATAGCTTCTTAGTCTGGTAGGTTGCTGAATGGCCACAAATCCCTCCCATCCCAGGATACACATTCCTTTGCATTGGGACTTTCCTATTCTTATCTGGCTTTAGGTCTGTTTCTCTACTTTGAATCTGGACTGGACCTGTGACCCTCTTAGACCAACAGAATCTGGCAGAAGTGACATTGTACAAGTTCCAGAGCCTGCCCTCACCCTCCTGGAATGATGCTCGGAGATTACCATTTAAGAAAGCCAGTATGGGTTGCTGTAGGATGAGGGGCCACATAAAGAGAATGAAAATTCCCCAGCCACAGTCAGTACTCATCATCAGACATATAAGTGAGGCCATTCTGATCCTTCTTGTTCAGATGACCCTCCAGCATGAACAAGCACATGCAATCACCAGAGGAACATCTGAACCAACCTGCAGAACTACATAGGCGATAAGAAATCATTATCGTTTAAGTTACTAGGTTTGGGGATGGTTTGTTACACAGAAATGGTTAACAAAAATAGAAATCATTACATAGAGGTGGGATACTGTCATAGCAAAAGTCTAAAACATATGGTGTTGCTTTGGTAATGGTGGGGAGTGGTGTCTGGAGAGGCAGGGAGGAGATGATGAGTAGATGCTGGGAGATGAATAAGGAAATTGCCATTGAGAGCAGAGAAAGGACCACCCTTGTTATATACTGGCCAAACAATTGGCAAAATGCTGCCTGCTATACTTGGAAGATAAGAATTTTTCCTAATAACTCATGGATCTGGCTAGGAGATTTCCAGGCAGAATGTTACAACTGTGACTTGGCTTTTTATAGCTACGTATAATAAAACACAGGAAGAGAGAGATTAACTAAAGAATGAACTGTTCTGTTTGCAAGTAGAGCTCAGAGAAAATATAGAAGACCTAGGATATTCTGGGTTGCAAAAGATTATCAAAGAAAATTAAAATGTGGGTAAAAAAATAATTCCAGGCTACTTTCAGTAAAATGGGGCCTCAGGAGCAAGTTCAAATGAAGGGTGTGACTGTAAAACCTTTTCATAAGACCTCAGAATGATTTAAGGTGGTGTCTAGTAGTTGTCTCACATAAACAAAGGATCTTCTGTGAATCCAAATGTCACCCAAATTTGACACATCACCAAATTAGAGGGAGGCTTGTCTTGATGAGAATAGTAAACCTAGCTATTGTTTATTAGAGTAGACTTTAATCTGATCCATAGAAAGTCCATCAAGAACATTAAAGGAGCTGTACTGAATTGGATAAAAAAAGACAGAGACAGTTTAAGAAACTCTGGGCCCTCGATTTCATACAGGCACAAAGCAGACCGAACGAAATAGCAAGCAGGAACAATTTCTCATGTAAAGGAAGGACCTCACAGAAGGCTGAGCAAACAGTCCAGAGTGTAGGAACAAAATGGATTAGAAAACCACTTCAAAAAAGGAGAAAGGCGCCCTAAGCAGGCAACATTCCTTGTCCCTGGACATGGGCCTGTTTTGATTTCACAATTGCTACAGACCAGTGACTGCTATGTACTTTCGGTTCTTTCTCTTTTTAAAAAGGAGTATTCAGTGTGGTTATCTTTCTTTTGTCTCACCTTTGTATCTTAGATACTTTATGGTTCTATTTTATAGATCTCTGGAGAGCTGAAGGGCTTCACAGGGAAACTTCATCTGTGTGTAGACCAGAAGGAAAGCACAAGCAATACCAGGGATGAGATTTTCACAGGTATTGGGGTAGGGGTAAGCCTATTTTACATGTGGGAAGATTGTGAGTAATTTGTGGCCAGGTGATAGAATGTGTAATTGTTTCATAACCACAAACTCCACTCAACCCAGTATACATGGGCTGTTCCTTTCATTCAGAGATGGCCTCTATTTTTCCATTTCTTGAAAGGACTGATCCTGACTTGCTTTGACCAGTAGAAGGTGGCAGGAGTGACAAGGTGTGAGCTCTGAAGCCTGACAAATACGATCAATTCTATGAATGGAAAGAACTAGGTGGTGCAAGGGCTCAGGAGTCGCACAGATCAACCACAGACAACAGAATCATCATGAGGCAGAAAATAAACCATCGAATTTTAAAGCAATTTTATGGTGACTATTACCATTAGAAGTAACCAACACAAAAAGACATCCATAATGGCTTAAAAAAATTCACGTGGTAAAAAAGTAAATTGCCAGGAAAATTTGTCTTTGTCTTTACACAGTCGCAGAGTCTATGGAAGCTATTGGAGTTATTCAACAACAGTAAAGCAGAGGTCTAAAGAAGATTCAGTGATAATGGTCATTAGGAACGAAGAGGAACACAAGCATATGTCACTGGTATTTGTTAAGGCACCAGGGTCTAGAGCCAGCTTCATGTTGCTAAGGGAAAACAAATCCAAAGCTTTTAGCACAGGGCCTAGCACACAGTAAGCACTTGGTTTTAGCTATAATTATTACTGGGGTTTTTTTTTTTTTTTTTTTGGAAGTCATGAAAATATACAATTACAAGCAAATTTAAGAATAGAAACACAATTTTATTTTTGGAAAGGGCCAATAAAAATAATTACTGTGAAATGCTTCTAAATAAAAAATAAGACTGCTTCTATGGTAGAAAAAGTAGCATGTATGTGTACAATTCTTTATCTGCAGGCCCTGAGGCCAGATGCACTGCAGAGTTAAGAAAGTTTAAGATTTTAGAGAGGTGATTTGGTACATGTGTCATACATTATGCAATACTTTCATCAGTGTTTGGGGCAGCACCCAATCATAAAGTTTCAGCAGCAAAATGTGTGAATATTCACAGTAAATGAAATAAAAATTGAAAGTAGACTTACATCTGTTCAATCATCAAATTTATAAAAATTACAAAATTTGAATTTCCAGAAGGTTCTGGACTTCAGAATTGTGGATAGAGTTGTGAACCTAGAAAAACATGGTGCACATGATTGGTCATTGACATCTTAATGAGCTCAGTGGATCTCTGCTTGTCCAATGCAGCTGCAGAAATCTGTCTCAGCTTTACAAGTTGACGGAAGTAAATCACACACTATATTTTCCATACTATGGTCCATTTCACTGGCTCTGTGTTGGTACAGCTGGAGTATAGCAGGTTCAGATCCTTGCAAATGCATGTGTAACCCTTGTTTCCCTGAACCATGCCAGCAATTTCAGAGAATACTCATGAATGTGCAGGATAATAACAATTTTCTCTGAGTCCTCATCCATTATTGCATTGTTGTTCCTGGATTCCTACCTACCTTCTCCTTTTCTGTCTCCATGTGCTCGTTCAACTTGGAGATGCCAATGGCTCACAATCTACCTTGCAAACTTGTTGTCTGGCTTGGCTGCTGCCAAAGACTCTGCTGGTGCCATACGTCCTGGATTTTATCATTTCTGTCTGTCACTTAGTCACTCCTTAGCTGCTGTTTTCATTCCCTGCCACATCTTCAGAAGCAGCCACTGCTGTCACTACTAAGGAGGCTTTGAGTGGAATTCAGGTCCATTTCATTCCTTAGGCGTTTTGGCCTAAATAAATTAAATCATTCTCTGTTCTGTGTGTGTGTGTGCGTGCGCGTGTCCGTGCGCATACGCACACACATACATATATGTACATATACATGCACCATACAAACTTTTTTCTCCAACATTTACTAATTTCTGTAAGATTATACTGGGTTTCATTGAGTAACTCTGATAATGCAGTTTTGCTAATCTTGTATCACAAAATGGTAGATAATATCATTTTTAATTTATTTTTTAATTAGAAAAGAGACTATTCTACTTGTTCTTTATAATAGTTTTTTTATTTTTATTTCAAGTGAATTAAATAATGTACCAACTAAAAAATGTATGTATATAAAGTACGAATTGCCATATTTCCCTCCATCTTCTTCTCCTCCCTCTCCCTCTTTCTCTCTCTCTTTTTCTCTAATAAAATTGCCATGCTTCTTTCGAATTGTTTATCTTTTGATTTTATAATCCTTTCTGTAGAAAAATGAACATATTCTCAAGGAATTGAGCCAGAGTATATTTACATGTCAACACTCAACATTATAGTGTCATTCCCTCATTCAACAAATTGGCCTGAAAGTGTCGGGCACCAGTCTAGGCACATAAAAGTGTCAGCACTTTGTTTAATACCTAAAAGTGTCAGGCATTAGTCTAGGCAATGGGGATCAGTGAATCAGGCCCAATTTCTCTTGTCATGGAACTGACATTTTAGTCTCTGTCAAACTGTCTCTTCTCATGGTCAAACTTGGGAAGAAACTTGGCCTCACCCTCTCTGCTCAAAGTAGTAATTTCCTGGGCCAAAACTCAGTTGTTAGACCTCTAAATGTTCTTTTTATCCCAAATGGAGGTTTCTTTACAAAAATCAATTCTGTGGTCTTGCTCTAATATCCCAGGGTGACTGTGTCTCTATGATAAATTCTTACTACACAAAATATGAGTTCTGTTCAGCAGAATGATATGAAGAGAGCACAGGAGTGACGTAGGTGAGAAGTAGCTGAAGTCTTTACCCTCTCTTCTCTTGGATAGTACAATAGCCTCTACGCCTGGTTCCTATTCCTGATGATTCGAGCTGCCACCACTTTCTGGCCTAACATTTTCCAGAAGCTCACGATTGCCTAGAATGATACTTCTTAGCTTTGCATGACAGTGATTCCATCCCATGACAAATACAGAAGATAGTATTTTTAAAGTAAACTTTGACATATGAAAGAGGTTTGTTTTAGCCACAGATGATGGACCACAGATGAGATAGCTGACCCTCCAGGCTCTACTGGCTGGCCCAAAGAGAGCTGAGGAGATAAATAACTCAGTACATTTATAACCCATCTACCTACCACACAAGGAATGGAAAACTATCATCTGCCATAGTCTTTATAATGAAGTACCAAACCATATTTTGCTATCATGGTTTAACTTACTCCCTACCAACTGGTTTCAAATATTTAAGTAACTTTTCTCTAATGCCATGTCCTTTCCCTTTTCCCTGGTACCCTTTACTAACTAGTTTTCCACATTCAATTTTTTTTCAAGCTTTCACGCTCTTCTGTTCTCTCTACCTGGAATGCCCTTCTTTGATAAACTCCTACTCATTCTGCAAGTCCCATTTCAAATGTCACTACTCTGAGGCCATTCCTAAGTCCTCCAGGCGAATGTAGGTTGTTCTCTCTTCTGGCTGTCAGAGTGCTAAACACATATCACCGTATCTACTACATTATCACCTGCATTAATTGGGAGCAGCTGTATAACAGAGGCTGTGTTTTCTATAACATCGTACCCTTCACTGGACTCACTGTAGTTTCTGCTAGCTTAAAGCTCAATATGTTTTTTGCTTAATGGATGAGTGAATAAATCAATAAATGTCTTATAAGAAACACATTAATCAGGCCAAAATATGCCACTCATGATCATAATTAAGGTGTTTTCTTATAGATTAAAAATAGACATGTACATTTATGCATATGGTATATTGTATATGAAATACCTATATCTATCTCTCTATCTGTCTAGCTATCTAGCTAGCTAGCTATTATCTATCCACATTTCCTTTCATCTACCTATACACACATACACACTCATATACATATATATCATATTCAAAATGTATGTAGAGGTATCTTTACAATCATCTAGGCTATTTATGTCTAGTTGTTTTCTATGACTTTCTTAATTGAAAAAGGAAGGAGATATAGAATTACCTTTATCACAGGAATATTTAAGAGATAAATAGTAAACATATAAAACCAGTACTTATTTGGGAGGCAACATCTTTTAAAAGTGTTATCATTTAAAAGTTGCCAATTTTTTATGTAAATATAGCACAACCTTCCTATCTATATACTATTCTTCCTGCCCAGGCCAATCTACTCTGTTCAATACCCTATATGTCTATAGACTGATTACATGATTTAATTTGTTTTGAAATTAAATAAAAAATTTTTTATTTTACACACATGGATCATGTGGACACCAAATGGAAATTTTACTTATTAGTGATCTAAGTTGTCTCTATGATAGTTGTCTCTCTGGGAGCAGCAGTTCAAATTCCAGCAGCCTTTTTGAGAAACATAAATTGAATACCATGTTTATTCTGCAAAGGTCTTTCAGATGAAGCCTTAAAAACTGTGAAGACTCTCTGCATTTTTTCTGAGGACATGTCTTCATTAGCATTTCAATAATTCAAACTTCTGGTAGTTTACTTGAAATTTCTTTAATCTTAGGCATTGAAACACCTAAGATGTATGTCATGGGATTATGACTCTTTGTACAGGAGTGTTATTATTTCACTGAGCCAAACAGGAGGCAAGACCTTTCCTAGCAACTGATGACTACCAATTTGCTGTAAAAATGATCAATCAAAGGCCACTAAGTGATAAGTAAGTTGCCTTAGGGAAACAAAATAGTTAATTATGTATCTTTAATAAAAATACGATTAAATGTTAGGTAAATAATACATATTCATTTTAGAAAAAAAAATGTGTAAATAAGTGAAGAGAAGAAAAACTCATTTAGTAGTAATTTCATAACCTAGTGATAGTAACTATTAAAATTTTGTATATATTTTTTCAGACTTTTTTCTATGTGTAAGTGATGACATAGGTATACATAAGAAAAAAATGTATATAAAATTACATTTAAATTAAGAAGAAAGAATATGTAAATATTATATCCTCATGTAACTTAAAAGTCCCTTGGACATCACCAGTTTGTGATGTCCAAGTGGCTAGGAAGATCACTTTAACAGTTTGTACCATCAGGCAAACTTGATCAGTTTTCCCATCTTTCAAATAGAAGAAATAACCCCTGTCTCTCAAAGGGTCTATGCTGAGGCCAGGAGATGGAGGTAGGATTTTAAGGGGAAGAAGAGAACAGGAAGATTTCATACATAATTTGAACCAATTCCTACGACCCTGGAATCTTTCTGCTCTAGCCATTGCTCTCATCATTCACTGCGGTCTTGTTCCATACTGATGTCATCTGCAACACCCTGGATCACACTGTTGGTGGTAGTGACTTGTCTTTCATCTCCTCCTGGAAGCCTCTTTGTCATATTTTGCAACTTTGTCTTCACCAGCCTTGCAGTATGCTCAGGATAGGTTTTCAGTGTCTTCACCTAGCTTTCAGTAGGCAGTTTTGTAGCAAAGGGGCACAAATGGCTGGTGATATATTATTCTTTTATTTTAACTAATTTGATAAAATAGTCCTCAAGTATGGCTGTCAATTATTACTGCCATTCTTGTTCATGCATGCTGCTCCTAACATAAAGAGGTGACTCCCTTTCCCTCTTCTTAAATCTGGGTTGGGCTTGTGACTTACCTTGACCATAAAATGTGATATAATTAATATTTTGGGACTCTTTAGGTTTAAGAGACATAGCAGTTCTCTATTTCTTCCTCTTTGGATCCAGCTGACACACTAGAGGGAAGTCCAAGCAAAATTACTGAATGCCTAGAGGTCACATGGAGAGAAATCCTGAAGATTGTGAGGCCATCTTGAATGACCCAGCCCTTGCTAAACTCTCAGCTGAATGTAGCTGCATGAGTGACTTTAGCTGGCATCACATGGAACCAGAGAATGTCCCAGCTGTGTTCTGTCCAAATTTCTGACCCACAGAACCATGAGAAATTATAAATTATGGTTGTCCACAATAGATAACTGAAACAATAATGCAACCTTAAATCGAGGTTAGGTTTGATTATATATTTTAGAAATTATCTTTCATGTGAAAAGAAAGAAAGAGAGAGAGAGAGAGAGAGAGAAAAGAAAAAGAAAAAGAAAAAGAAAAGAAAAACAGAAACCACAACAACCAACACACTATTTTCTATAAAATAGAAGTGTACTTCTTGTTCGTATAACATAAATGTCAAGACAAGTAGTTGAGGGCTAATTAGATGTTTTATTTGGCAGGCCCCAAAGTTACTTCTTTCTGCTTCTTCTTATAACATGATTTTATTTTAAGATCACCTCATGACATAATATAGATGCTAGAGCTCCAGCTATCACAACTATATTTTAGCCAGAAGAAAGATGAAGAGAGGGGAGAAGAAACATATTTCTGTCTGAGTCATCTCCCTTTAAGGAGTCTTTCTAGAAGATCCATGTAACAGTAACCAGAATTTAGTCACATGGTCACACCTAGTTGCAAAGGAGATTAAGATATTTAACCTTTTAGCTGGGTACAACACCACTCTCAGCAAAATTAGTTTTCATACTAAGACAGAAGACAATGGATATTGATCTATAAGGCAGTTAGTATTCTCTGAAGCCAGCCCCATCTTCCCAGTGCAGAGAGGCATCACAGATACCTGCTTAGAGTAGTTCTCATACAGTCTTATATTTGATATAAGCCACGATTTTCTCTAGCATCTCGGTGCTGCTATATTTCAGTAACTAATTCATCCCTCTTCTTGTTTGCTAGTTTTCTTTCAGAGGCTTTATTGTTCCTCCTTGCCTTTTATCAAAACCATCTACATGTCAGTAAATTTCTGTGTTCATTAATGGATGCATTTATGTCTTTCCTGAGGTTCTGAAATTCTTCAAATTAGGATATTACCTTCTCTTATACTGGTATTTAGAGGTCTAGATCATACAGATAACCTTCAAGAAGTGTTGTCTAACTTGTAAATAGTAAATACAGGTTGGAATTTTGGCCCTAATTCCCTAAAGCTGTGTTGCGCTTTATAGAATATTTAATTTATGGAGAAATGATAGTAACAAAAAGTATATGACAGAAAGCGAAGTAATAAGGGAAAAACAGAAGTAATGAAGGATAAGGAGAAAGTGAAAAAGAGAGAGAGAGAGAGAGACTGAGAGACAGAGAGCACACGTTCCTTACATTTACCTGTATCTCTTTCCCTCCCCAGGGCCTTTGCACTTTCTGTTTCCTATGACAGCGATATCCTTTCCCCAACTCTTTTATCCAACTAGTTCCAGTTAATCCTTTTGGTTTTAGCTATAATGTCACTTCAGAGAGATATTCTCAGACCAGTTTATCTCAAGTAGGTATACCCTGCAGATTGCTCTCTCATCCATCCATTTCTTTTTTCATAAGTTCAAATTCTATATTTAGTTGTTTGTTCATTAGTTTAACTTATGCCTTTCCCTTTAGACTATAAGCCCCACAAGACAGGTGCCTTACTGTCTTTTTGACCTTTTCATCCCAACCTCGCTGTGCAATATGGGCATACCAAATAGCCCAATGGCTATTTGCTGAATGAATAAACAAGAGAGGGGAAGTTCAGAGGAAAAAGAAAAGTGAAGTGAGAGAGAGTGAGACGCATCTCATCCGGAGATAAGTATTATTAGCTCAGAAGTCTCTTAGCTGCTCAATTTTTTCCAACCAATTGGTTCAAGTCTCTAGGCAGGTCATACAGAGCTTGAGCATAGTAAAAAAGTCTTAAAGCTAGGCTGCTCTGAGGACAAGAATTTCCTTACCCCTGATTTAAGACAGATCTGGTTCCATGCCAGACTGTAAGTAACAAAATCAGGGATTTTTATTGTGAGTATAGTTCCCAGTTCTGTTGAATTTCCTGGAAAAGTAGAACAATAAAACATCATTATCGAAATTGACTAGAAAAATATTTTAGTTAAGTGATATTTTAACCGTTTTGCATTAGAATGGTAAAAGATGGTTGCTCTTATGTCTTGAGATACAGGTGATGGGTTATTTTGAGAAATGCCTGCCTAGCCAATCAGCACTAGATAGAGTAGAAACCTCCTCAGTCTGTGCAAGTGTAGAAACCAATCAAATCTGCTGGATTTGCTGCACAAGTGCTGGGCGTCTGCTGCAGAAGGTGCAACAAAAGGGTTAATCTGAAAGAAACAGAGATGTTCAGGGAAACAACAGGAAGTCAGAAATGATCCCAGGACCCAACAAAAGGTCATCATGAAGACAAACTGTGGCTCACTGGTCCTCTTCTGGTCAGTTCCGGTGATACACACAGAGTTCCTCTGACTGCATGACAGCTTTCCTTGTTTCCTTTCTCCTCTCTTTCCTCCCAGACCTCTAAATAGTCTGTAAAGTCCTTTAGTCAGTAATAATCCAGAGTTTTAAAGCTGTTACTTGAAAGCTATCAGAGCATTTACGATAATTGACCTGAACGTCGGTCCAGACTGATAGCTGTTGAACTTGGTTCGTTCTTCATATGTTGTGAGTTATTCACTGTTTTCTGTTCACACACTTATTTTCTCGTCAGTACATGATGGAGAACATTCTATACACCACTGACAGATGAACCTTCCCCAAACACTTCTTTGATCATGTCACTTACTTTGTTCAAGAAAACCTTAAATGGCCCCCTGTTATCTGTAAGGGTTCAAATGTGTTAGCCTGGTCTTCAAGGCCCGCCACTATCTGACTCTATTATGAATTGCTCCCACTGCTGAATCCTGTTCTGTAAATAAGAGATATTAGGAGACAGACTCCAATTTTCTAATTGGGCCTTCAATGGGTTGGTGTAAAAATCATAATTCATGTCAATAACTGATCCTGCTGGACTCTCTACACATATTAAATGCTCTGTGCATTTAGAGCATCAGCAATGTTCAGCTACAGGAATTATGCAGAAATACCTCCTATCTTGGCAAGTACATGAAGTAGTAAATCCCCTGGGCAGTTGAGACTACTTAGAAAATGTAGACATGGTACTATATCCAGAATAATATAGTGATCTCTCACCACGCTGAGGATGATCATCAGCAGCAACGATTTAGAAAATGAGAATGATTTATATTTTTATTTTTGAGCAGTAAATCTTTTTTTTAAATTTATGGAGAGATTTAGATTTATATAGTAGACTCTAGTTTCCATCATGCGGTAGTAATCCTAATGGCCACTTTCGAATTCCATTCATCTTTACACTAGCCACAAAAGCTTTTGGAGACTAAAATAAAGATTTAGATGGTGAATTGGGTAAAATGCTTAAAATTTGAGTTTTAGCCTGAAAAATTAAACCCAGATGGTAGGCATTTTTGAGGTCATGAAATTCACTCTTCATGATACGTGAACAATAATACTTCATTTAGCAGATGGGCCATGTTAAGGCATTGGTGCCTTATCAGCCTATTCTTTCAACTACAAACCTACAGATAGATTTTATAAATCTGAAAATATAATGACTATTTTACAAAATGTTGATTAAAGCCACCCACATTTATTTTTACTGCCTCTTGTATATCTAGACATTCTTCAATGGAGTGGTTGAGATTATGAGTTCTGTTAAAGTGTTTGGGTTCAAATTCCAGCCCTCAGTCTTTACTACTTGCTGGAATGTGGGCAAATTACTTAACCTTTTAGTGTCTCAGTTGTCTTTATCTACAAAATGGGGATAACAATAGGGGTTCTGTTACTATTAAATGGTTTAAATTGTCTGGCACATAGTAGAAGATAAACAATTGTCAGCTGTTATTATTGAGTAAAATTCCTCCCCTTAGGAAGTACACAAAGTTGTAATGGGGGTGGGAAGGGGGCTGCAGAAACTTAATGCCATCAGAGGTCAGAGGCGAGGCAAGTAATGAACTCTGTGAGTGACTTGGTCGTAGAGATTTGTGGGGGCTGCAGAGAACTGTAAAGCCTTAAAATCAAAACAAAACAAACAAACAAAGACCCCCACAACACTGTGTGCTAGCTAACCAAGATGTGTCTGTGGGCAGGTGTGTCCAAGCGTATGGGCTGCCCACCAATTTTGACCCCTGAGTAGCAAAAAGAGCTCCAAACCACAAGTCAGGAAGCACAAGCTGTGCCGCTTCTCTGCCAAGCCCCAGGTGTGTAAGCCTGGGAAGACTTCTCACCTATCTGGGCTTCTGTGTTTTCATTTCCAAAATGAGAAAATGGAGGCTTCTTCTATTTCAAATACTCTATTTAAATGGAAAAGGGAATAATGATTTTTTAAACTCATTCACATTTTTAAAAAAGTATATAAATAGTAAAGAGCAGTTACTGTGCTTGAGAAATCTGTATAATACGTGGTAGTTCCTGAAGGGAGTGAACTGACAGGAGCTGCAAAGTCTCCCCTGCAGGAAGGAGCACAGATTGAGTAAAAGGAGGAAAGAGAACACAGATCAGAGGAGCCAGGCAGATTTTGAAGCAGTGTGTTAGTTCAAGTGGAGAACTCGGTAATAGCAAATTATACTGTCCGGGGAGAGAATGGAAGAGGGTTTCAGAACCTGGTGATGGTAAGTGGTCTGGGCATGCCCAGGTTAACCTTTAGGCTATGGTCAGGTGGAGAAAAAGCAAACCAACACACGTAAGCAGGTATTCCAATCTCCAATCTCTTTTATTTCATGTTCTTATAAGGAAACTTGAGGCTCTTATTTGCTTTTATATCATTCAGACTTTCTGGGTTCTTGACTTTATTTTCTATTTTTGTTTGTAGAAGATTTCATTTTCCAAAGACGGATGTCCCCGCAATCCATAGCTTCTATTCCACACACTCTACTTACAATGTGACTGACGCCTGTCCCACCAAGAGATGAGATTTATGTTTCCTTTTCTCAGATCTGGATGGGAACTGTGACTGCTCCAACTCTAAAGTGAGGCAAAAGTGGGGCTATGAGACATCTGAGGCTATCATAATGAAGGATGCAACTTCCACTTAGTTCTCTTCCTTGAACACTTGGCCTTGAAGCCCTCACTGCTGTGTAGAGAGACCAGGTGAAGAGATCACATAGATATAGACATCCAAGCTTATAGAGTCAGAGCTATCCCAGATGATAGAATGTCTCCGGGCTCCTGACCATTAAGTGAAGAAGCCTTCAGGAGAACCCCTTGCCTAGCTACTGTGTGACTGCACCGCCATGAATGACCCAAGCCAGAACAGACTAGATCATCCTCATATTCATGAGCCACAGAAACTGTGAGACATAGAAGACTGATTGTTGTTGACTCAAGTCACTAAGCATTGGGATAATTTGTGAAGTAGCTATAGACTAATGTATCATGCACTGTTGTATCTCCTTCTACTTAGATTCCAATCTTCATGTTTCTAGCCTCAATTAGTAAGCTAACCTGAACTTATCATGGACTTTGCTGAAAAGTTTGAAGTTTTACTTTTAATCTTTGAATTTCACCCCTGATTCCAGCTAACTCATCCATTTCTGTTCTGTTTAAAGAAATTGCAAACAGATATGCCTACAAAGACCATGCAACACATATAAACAAGGGAAGCAGATGCTGGTAGACAAAGGAGTAAGAAAAACTATAGTATATTGGAGAGCTCATGTCCCATTGATTACCTAGCTCTGAGAGATGGATGGATGTGGGAATGGGAGCCTAATCATGCCAGGTTCTCTGTTCTTTTCAAAAGAAGCCAGAAACCTAGATTTTTATAAGGAATCTTCTCATTAAAAAAAAAATTAATATGCTGCTCAAATGTAAATAACCCATGCTAATTAAACAAAATATATCTCCTGGCTGAACTTAGCTATGAGTCACCAAACTGCAACTCTAATTTAAAAGTTTTTAGCCACTGTTCATGATGGGAAGACTTCAAACTCAGAATGAAGAGATTCCAAATGTCCTAGTAATGGTAAAACTTCCGAAAAAGGTGACAGAATCAAAATAACACTGGGGGTAAGATAAGTGTTACCATCAGATGATTGAGACTCAATCTTTACTCTTTTGTAGTAATTTGGTAAGTTCATGTGGTCATTGAGTAAGCTCATGTGGTTAATACAAGGTAAGCATGTTCATCTGTTCAAAGTATGATCCTTCAGTAAGACTCGAAAAGAACATTACTGTTAGAGTGAGGTTTCATCAGCATCCAACTGCTGTCCCATTAGATGTTTGTCATTTATCTCAATGCTGCTTAGGAGCCTGATACAGATCTCCTGTCACTCACAAAGGCCCCAGAACCCACCCTTTCTCTGTGTCTCCTGGAAAATATTTGCCACTTCTCCAGAGTGGAGATTCTGCCTCCCCCCCCTCTGTAAACCTGTCCTTTCCTTTGGTTAATATAGTTCTTTTTGAAAACAAAGCCTCTTATGTCTGCCCTGGGGCACAGAGAACTACAAGCTGAGCCACCTTCAGAGATGGGAGTGGAGGTCTGGAAGGCTGGCACTAACACTTAATATTACTGAGTTAAATTCTCAATAAATTACCTCAGTAAATTGCACAATCAGAAAGATGAGCTCTCGTCAATAAATATACAAAACACTCTGCCTAGAGATGAATGCATCTAGAGTTCACTCACACAACCCAATACCCATAAACTAGTCTCCGTAAAGCAATGGTGAAGAGGAGCTGAGATTAACGAAGTTCTTTCAGCCTAGTTCACACAGCCTGGCATTAATCTGCATGGATATAACCCATGACATTTATTGTACTAGAGCACACATTTTAGAAAAATGATTTTGCTTTCTCTTTTACCTGATAACCTGGAAAACTTAGTCATCTATACTCTGTCTCTTAGGTGCTAGTGCAAATCAGTAAAGCGGTTCCACTGATGGCTCTTTTTTGGACTCTAACCACAATTGAACTCTCTGCTTTCCATCACTCGCTCACCCCGTTGTGTACAAAGAAGCAGATATGCAATATAGCAGGAGCCCCAAGAAAAGGTCTGGCTGTTCTGTCAAAACTATTTAGTTCAATATTGTTCTCAATGTGGCACCATAGCCCTGGACATGACACCCAGCACGTCCAAACAGACATGATTATATATGAGACAGAAAGGCACTTACATCACCGCGGGTTGTTATGCTTTAAAGGGCTTTTTCCCCCCTCTTCAAATTAAAAGTTTTCAAAAATGAAATAAAAATAAACCTTTGAAGAAACCAGATTGAGACTGAATTTGGAAGGCCCTCCTGCCTAGTGTATACTAAAGAAACATTTTCTGGGTTTGTCCCTGATGATTTTCCTTGTAGTTGAGAAACACAATCCACTGGGAGCTTTTGTGGCAGAACAAGAATTTTATGAACACGAACTTTACAAAGACTTCCCTAGGAGATTTAAGGTCTGGAAATCAATAGATCAATCAGCAGCTTTTATCAATCTATAATGGTTCTCTCTCTTTGGATGTTTGGATGAAAATGGGATCAACGTAAATTGAACACGGAATCACTTATTCTTACAAGTTAAATTTGTCAAACTGTAAAGCACATAAATGACATGAAATATAATCATTTTTGAATTTGGGACCCTTCAGGGTGCATGTTGATTGAAGAAAAAAGAACCAGATGTTTCTTCAGCAAGACTCAAAGATGCAATCGAAATATTCTTCAATCTCTGACACTTCTAATCATTTCCCAAAGAAACCAATTCATTAGTTAATTATTGGGTATACTTATCATGTAATATATAATTGGCCCAAGGCAGATAGCCTTCAGAAATGGCTGGCTAAGTTTGTAGAATCTGTTCTTGCCAAATTCTTCCCAAGGAAATAGGGGAAGATTAATGAGCACTACCTCATCTTACTTCCACTTTATTTTTAATGATAAAGACCTGAGTGCCTAGAACCTCTCTTCTTTATAAAGTTAGCTTGGCAGGTATTTTTTGAGAGTTAAGAGAAAATATGAAAATCATGTTGAGAAATAAGAGCTATTTACCCAGTTCCTCCTGGAAAAGCAGAAAATGAAGTTGGATTTACAGTTCCATTTTTGAGATGCACTGATACAGTTTGGGCAGGACATCTTTCATTCTGGCTCTAACACTTTTTAAAATGTGATCAAAAGAATCAGTGCTGAAAAATTTCCTCATACTTTGCCAGCTTATCATCATCCCAGTATAACAGTAACAACAATAATCAATACATGTTCAGCACTTCCTATGTGCTTAACACATATTACCTCATTTAATCTTTGTAGCAAATATTAACTGTGGTCCTATTACTGTCTTTTATTGTTTTTATTTTATAGGTGATAGAATGGAGGCACTGAGAAGTTAAGTCTCATATAGGTTTGCCTGATAAATTACAAGATACCTATCTAAATTTGAATTTTAGATAAATAATGAATACTTTTTTTAGTATAAGTATGTCTCAGGAAATATACCAAATATATTATATATATAGTATATATAATGCCGAATATATAAAGGTGTATATAAATATGCCAAATATATTATATATAATATACACATTGTTTATCTGAAATTCAAATTTAACTGAACATCCTTTTTTTTTTTTTCTGCTAAATTTGGCTCGTTGATGGCAGTGCCAGACAGGTCTTTCTGATTCCCAAGCTAGAACTCTTAGTCACTACACTAAACTGCCTCTTTCCATAAAAATAAAGTTTGAAAATTCCAAATTTAGCAAAGGCTATTACTTATTTAGACAGACAAAATAACACTGAAAGTGGAACAAATTAAGCTAATTTATAGCAGTGGTGTGACAGGCATTTCTTTTGTCTGGGCAGTCCTGGAACGAGGTGTGGGGAAGTAGGAATCAACTGAATAGTGGAAGAGCTGGCCGAAGAGCTTGCCTCCCTACTAAGTGAGACAGAGTGCTTGTCATGAAGTCAGCATTTGGTGTGACTGTTATAGCTGTCAGCACTTCCATTGGAGTATCAAATTCAGGTTTGATTTCAATAGAATCATAAGTGCTAGGACCTCTTTCACTGTACCACTTAAATCTCTATCTGCCTTTCCTTGGAACAGTCCTGTTCAGATAATTCCCTTAAATTTAGAGGACTATGGTGAAGTAGTTAAGAATAAATGCTCCTGAGTCCGACTCTTTGGTTTGATGTCCTAGTTCTACCATTTATCTGCACCTCAATTTCTTTCTGTGAAAAGGGAGATAATAATGAGTTAATACATGTGATAACAATAATAATAATCAACATTCAGTGGAAATTTTCTACATGCCAATCGCTCATCTAAGTCAATTACTTAAATCACTTAATCTTTAAAACTACCTTTTGAGGTTGGTTTTATTATTATTACCCCCACTTTATAGATGAGGGAACTGAGCTATAGATTAAATAACTTGCCCAAAGCCATACAGTCAGGTAGTGGCAAAGGTAGGATTTGAATTCAGACAGTCTGGATCCTGAGTCAATGCTCTCAATCCTTATGCAATACACATGGAACACACTAAGACCAGTGCCTGGCACAGAGCCAGCCCACACTGCCTGTTAGCCATTACTGTAAAACTGGCAAAGAGCAGTTTGGGCATTGCTCTAATTATCCACTTTGGCCATAATACAGATTGCACCGACTGACAAATTGCTCCATGCTCTTCTACATCCCAGGCAACTCCCAAGCTCCTGGGAGGTACGCTAGATTTCTCCAACTCTCTCAAACCGACGTGCTCCTACAGACACCAGAGCAGTTCTCCTCTTCATCCACATTGCCTCAGCTTTTATTCTAGCCTGAATCACTTCTCTCCAGCACTAGTACAATATGTACTAGAGGAATCTCCATTACTAGTTGACCCCAATCTCTCCTACAGCTTACCACCAGGGACATCTTCCTAAATTAGAAATCTGACTATATTTCTCTCCTGGCTAAAGACCTTCTACAATTCTCCAGTGGCTTCCAGAAAATATCCAAGTTCTTTAGTTTCGTAATACAAATTCCATGACCTGCCCACTCATCTCTAGCTATTCCACCTTGTGGACCCCATCTTTTATTTTCACACTACTCTTTCATTTACCTTAGTATTCCATGTTCTTTCATTCATCCATTTCTTTATGGTGCTATTTATTTCTTTTGAAATGCTCTTCCCTTTTGATCACTTCTTAAACCCTTATTCATCCATTGGGACACTGGCCAAGGACCAGGTAGGCCAGGAAGACTTCTCTGACATTCTCCATTTTACGCACAGCATCTGTATTTCCGTGCCTCTCTGTCATGAGCACTTTAAGGGCAAGACTCATGCGTTATTTATCTTATCTTTCCCTCTGAGCAGACAAGTTTGTTAAATAAAGAGTAAATGTTTTACCTTTACTGACACAACCTCAGTCACTATCTTTCCACAAAACAAAGCTCAATATAACAACCCTCAAGAGCAAAACATGCAATGGAATGGTAAGATCATAAGATTAAACTGTCGCCTTTCCGGGAATAATGCCCATGAAGGATAGATTCTGAATCCTTTTCCTGTGCTTGTAGAATGACCAAACCATCTGAAAATGCACACATTTTATATTGATAAAGCCCTAGTACAAAAATTCAGGGCCCGAAACTGATATATCAAAGCACATAAATATTTATAAGAGTTCTGCAAAAAGGCAGAAACAGCTGGATAATTCTAAGCCTTAAAAGGCACAAATATAAATGTTTTTCACAAAGGAACTATATACAAGGGAAAGAATTCAGTCAACACTTGTGGAAGGGTGAAGTCACTAGCCTGGTGGCTCTCTTTTGAGAAACATTTTAGTGCTTTTGGGGTGTGGTCAATAAAAAGAACTTGACTGAGATCAGAAAACTGGAAAAGCATAGTTTCTTATAGATGCTTCTCCTTCTTTCATGCCAACTTTTAGAGATGCATTATAATTGCTTCTTTTTTTTCTGTTTACACAAGGCAGTTTGTTCCCTAATATTGCATACTAATTTAAATTCAATTTATTGGCTCACAAGTAAAATTTGGCCTTAATAGGATTGCAGGTTAAAATTCAAAGTTGATCGCTAATTTTTTAAATTATTGGTTTAACATTATTAGAAAGTAAATTTCAGAGTTATACAAAGCATTTTCATTCTAGAAACCTTAGGCCTAGGTAGGTAAAGCAAGTTTATAACGAAAAATTAGAAAGAGAGCTAGAAATTATGAGCTTGAAGTAAACGTGGGATATGAATGACTGTATCACTCCTTAAACTTTCTAGACTTGTTCATTTTTGTGATGGCATTATTAGAAAAAGGTCACCTATACTTTTTGAAATTGTGAGGAGATTTTAAAATTATGAGAAAAGATAATACCAGACAAGTGTGTCTTAGAGGCCATATTGGGACAGTGGGGAAAGCACCTAATGCTGGCTAGAACACTTAGCTTAATTTTTCCCCAGGGATGGTGAGGGATTGGTAGGTAAGGAATAGAATGGGCCATAGCAAGGCTGAGTTAAGGGACTCAAAAAATGTTCTTGGAGAAGCCAAATTGGTACAGGCCAGTTTCTCTGATCAATGAGCAAAAGGCTGATCTGGTTGATCTCTCCCTAGTCTATAACACAGATAGGTCATATGATTCCCTGGAATGCTCTTTGGTTATTTTAATGAATCCAGATTGCATGTTAAATATTATATAAATAAATAGGCTTTTCCTGCACCCTTCCCTCCCACCCAACGTCCTGTTCCTTTCTTTTTCAGCACTTTTCTAAATTTGAAATTCAGTGATTGTTTGTTAACCCGCTTATTGTCTGTATTCTCTCGTGACCTTGTAAGCTTGATAAAGACAGAGATCTCTGAATATCTAAAGCATAGTCTTGTCCACGGCAGGTAGTAAAAAGCCAATAAATGTTTGATGATGAAAAACATAAATCAATCATTTCATTAAAAATGTTTAGGAACCCATCATTCTAATCTCGCAGGGCCCAGTTTTCGGTACCTAGAACTGGCTGCTCCATAAATGTTGAATGGTGACTATAACCAATGAAAATGCCGTATGAGACACATTACAGACATAAGACCTGTCTTCAGCGCATTAATGACTAAAAAAGCCCAGTGCCAACAAATTTCACATGAATGCATGCTTAGTGTAAATTAAATCCATTTTACTTCAGGACTGCTTTGGAATAGTGTGAAAGTTTAGTCTTATTGATCTCCATGATCCCTAAATCCCTTATGACTAAAAGCTGTTATTCTTTTGACTAAAAGAAAATTATTCTTTTCCCTAGAATTTCTTATGTTTTTCAATATGAGTATATGAAATGGTCCAAGCATCAAACAAACTACAATATCTCAATGTTTTGTAGATTAAAAAAAAAAAAAAATTAGGCCAATTCTATTACAACCAGAATGGAAAGTAGCTATTAAATCATTCCCTTAAGGTATTTTTATTTTGTTGACTCATGAGAGTTGGCTCTGGCTCCTCCAAAGCATTCTGAAGCCCTATTTGGAGAACTTTGAGCTGGTGAGTTTACTTATGTGCAGAAAATATTGAGATATTTTTTACATTCTTTGCTAAATCATTTCGGTTTTCTTAAACAATTGGTATTCCTCCTACTTTTTCTTGCATTTATTCATATAACTAAAGAAAGACTTAGCTGCATTTGTCAGTGAACTGAAACCAACGTCACGCCTGTCTTTTAAAAAAATCATAACTTTCTATCTAAACTCTGATCTCTTAATGAGACCTTTAGTGAAAAAACAGTTGCCATAGTCATGTTATTTAACAATGTTAGAATTCTCACGAGAAAGTTTTTACACAAATAAAAATGATATCATTTATATTAACAATAACACAGTAACAATAAAGATGAATATTCATTTTTGGAACACAAAAACCCCAACAGGCTTAAAAACTTGGGTATTCCCAAATTGCACTGAGTAATACTTATGCAAACTTGTTAACATATTAAATTAGCCTGGAAATCTTGTAAGCAGAAAAGAAAATCTGCCCTTCTGAGCTTTCTGCTATTTCCTGTCTCTCATCAGGCTGGAAATGTTTGAGGACTGCGTTTCTCTTGGTATTTCAATGTGCTGGCTTCTGGTCCCAGATGGAACCAAGAAAAGCAGAGGAGTGTGAAAAATAAAAATATTTTCAGTGTTGTTAACCCAACCTTTTAAAGCCTTAAGAGATTTCCTTTGGATTGGTAAAAGAAATGATTAGAATTTAGGGGTGCTGCTTTCCTCCCCAGGCTGGATAACTCATGTTTCTAATGCCATGAGACATACCTTAAAGAAACCAAAAGCCATATTGTTTACAGGTTCAGCTGAGCAATTTGGCTTTTTTTTAAATTATTACTTTGTGAGCGAGGATCCTCCCAATGTACATGGAAGTTTCCAAAAATGTATAGTCCAGTTGTGTCTGTAATGACTTCTCCAATCGAAAGTCCAAGAATAAGCTCTCCCTAGACCCAGAAAAGGACCATGGTCTTCCACCATCCTGCAGCAGGCTCATTACACAACAGTAAAAAAAACCCATAGAAATAGTAGTTCTAGCTCATTTATAAGAAGACAGGGGATGTGAGCTAGGTCTTTGCCACAAAAGTGATTAAGGCTAAAATATTCAGATATCTCAATAAAAGCAATCAAATAAAAAATAATCTCAGTTTTCTCCAGAATTTTTATACAAACTGAGACACATCAGCTCTGTTTATTTATTTGTTTTCTTATTAGTTTTTACTCTCTTGAATAAAATTTGCTGGATAATTACTTTGATTCTTCTTGTTTTACCTGGAGAACCAAAATGGTCTCTTTAAATGTGTTAACTTTTTTTTTGAGAGATGATAGAGTTAATTAAGCCTTATCAAATTCTTACTGAATATCAGGCATTGTATTGGTCACGTATATGTGTTATCTCATTTAATTTGGAATAACTTCTGATTATACAAATAATGCAGGTAGATTGAATAATAGTCCCCAAAGATGTCCACATCTTAATCCTCAGAACCTGTGAATATATTACCTTATATGTCAAAAGGGACTTTGTAGATGTGAGTAAACTGAGGAACTTGAGATTAAGTTGAGATACTGGCTGATCTGAGTGGGCTTAATGCAATCGCAATGGTTTTTAATAAGAGGGAAGCAGGAGGATCAGAGTCAAAGAGAGATGTAAGGATAGAAGCAGAGGTCAGACAAAGAGAAGTACACTGTTGACTTTGAAGATGGAGGAAGGGACCACAAGCCAAGATGTGCAGGCAGCCTCTAGAACCTGAAAACCTCCAGAAGGAATAGTGACATTGTGGCTTTAGCCCTGTGAGACTGATTTTGAACTTCTGACCTCCAGAACTATAAAATCTCAAGTGCGTATTATTTTAAGCTACTAAATTTGTGGTAATTTGTTGCTGCAGAAATAGGAAACTAATACAAACACCTTTCAAATGCTTACTATACAATGATACTGAACTAATCACTTTATGCATTCAGCCACTTAATTTTAATAGGCATTGTTTGATTTTGAAAGTTGGAGAAGCTGAAAATTGGAGAGATTAAGACTTTCAGGGCTAATACTAGTATTTGCATTCCCTGCACTTAGTGAAGTACCAAGATATGAGCTTTATAAGAATTCTCTTCTTTAAAAACACAACAACAATAACTCTCTGCAATCAGCATTATTTCCACTTTCAGATGGGAGAAAAAGTGCAGCTTGAAAAAATAAAGTAACTTGCAAAAGGTCATAGAACTTCAAGATTTGAATCAGATGTCCATCATATAACCACTATAGGGGACCAGGAGCAAGGCAAACCTCAAAATACTATCAGCCTTTGGCAAGTTGCTTTTCACTTTAGAAAACTTCTGGCTTTTAACTCTAGAATGGCAGTAATGATTCTTACATCATAGGAATTTTGAGTGAATGACATAAAACTTTCAGCATCATGTTCAACACATAGTAAATGCTCAATAAATGGCAGTTATTTTATTGCAAATTATACAGCACAAGAAAATCTATTCTCTCTACTACCCCATCTACAAAAAAAAAAAAAAATCTGTGTCCCACTTTCCATAAAGTTTTGTTACTGGAAGGTGGGAGATGCCTAGCCAGTAACTACACTTCTCAGCTCCACTTATTTTTAGGTGTGTCCATGTGTGAATTATTGCCAGTTCAATGTGAATGAAAGTGATACGTATCAAGCCAAAGACTCTAGAGGCCATCATGCCTTGTCCATTCTTTGCCCCTCACTGCTATATACAGAGGACTGGGAGATGCTAGAGAATAGTGGAGTCACAAGATGAAAACGAATAGATAGATGCTTGAATCATTATCTGGAGAAAAGCTGCCCATCAGCCAAAATCAACTATGTGGATTGTTATGTAAACAAGAAATAAACTAATCTTTGTATGTTTCTAGAAATTTGGGGTTTGTTTGTTAACAGTCAGTATTAGACTAAGTACTAAACGTGCGCACACACGCACACACACACACTTTTTTCTTAATGACTCCTCGACCTTCCATATTTTTCTTGACCTAGTATTTTTGAAGAGCACTGTTCACTTACTGTTTAGAATATGCCCCTCCATTTGGGGTATTTTATTGTTTTCCTCATTGTTCAATTCATGTAATATATTTGGGTGAGAAATACCACAATAATGATAAGCTGTTCTCTATATTAGAAGGCGCATGATGTTGGATTGTTTCGATGCTGGTGACATTAAGTTTGATCATCAGATTAAGCTAGTGTCCGCCAGGTTCTCTACTGTAAAGTTAACATTTTTCCAGGTGATAATCTGCTTAAAAAATAAGTATTTAAAATAATTATTTGTTAAAACCTCCAAACAAAAGCATAGATCTTTTAACATTCCAAATGTGAATATTAAATGAAATCAATTACTAAATAATTTACATTAGGACACTCGGATGTCAGTTGTAGTATTAAGTCAAACTTTGAAATTCATAATTACAAATGTGCCATTGGAGATTCTAATATTGAGGCTAATAGTTCTCAATAATTTTCATGGACTCAAATTGAAAAAGAAAAGTAAGCCTGTTGCTTTTATTGTATCTGCCTTTACCTAAGCACCTTGGAAGCAGAACTTGAGGCAAAAATTAAGTTCTGATGCTTTATTTAGAGGTATAAATCCAAGGAAATGAGAACGAGAAAAAGAAAAGGAGGCAGAAAAGCACAGGAAGCAATGTCGTGTGGTCTATTACTGCTCAGCCTGCACTTCATGATGAGCTGCAAAGACCTAAAAGGTCACTAAGCAAGTACATTTGCTCAGTAGTACACGTGATATTGGATAGACTAAGTGACAGAATCTCAGAGCACAAAGAATACTTACCTAATTGTCCATCTCCTGACCCACTGGTCAGAGTTCACAAATGAGGAGTTAATTCTCCTGAATTTATGGTTTGCAACATCATCTGGCCCCTTGAGTGATCATTTGGGCCACAGATTCCATGTAATGGTCTATGATTGTCTAGCCAGAAACTTTGGGCATGAAGCTGGTTGGCTTGACTGAGAGATGAGAGAGAGAGACAGAGAGAGAGAGAGAGAGAGAGAGAGAGAGAGAGAGAAAGAGAGAAAGAGAGAGAGAAAGTGCCCAGTCAGCCAGATACTCCCAGGACAAACGACTAGCTGGCCCCAGGCAGTAAAACCACATTGGCAGAACAGACTGACTAGGTCTGATTGAAATTAGAAGGGACTCGTATCTTATCTTGTCTGATATAGTATATTTCTCTGAGTCGGTTCTCTTAATTTTTGGTGGTGCATGGCTGAGTATTTTAAAATGATAAAAGCATCTTCATTTCAAACTTCTAAATTAGACAACTGACACACATGGACCTAGCAGATACTGTTGCAGTTTGTAGTACATGAAGATGTAGCCCTTTAAGTTATGATTCAGCAAAGATAAAGAGCATTGCATAAGCTGAGCATGTGATTTTTTTTTTTTTTTTTTTTACCTTAAAGTATTTTAAAGGACAGCATGGGGGAAGTGCCAAGAGATAGTTCTTCTATGCCAGAGACAAAAGAGAATCAGTGTGGAGAATTTTAATGTCCTAATTAAGGTTCATAAAGATTTACACAAATACAGGAGCTCAATGAACAAAAATAATAGACTGTGGGTCAGGAGATTGAAAATATGTTAAATATTTTAATAAAATGAAAATGACTGAATTTGATATAGTAGCTCAAAGTAGAAGATTCAGCTCATTTGCTTATTGCATAAGAAATAAGCATGGGTGTTTTAGAATATATTTCTCCAAGAATATTTTCATTGTTGAAAACTGAGAATTAGATGAAATGAAAAGCCTATACCATAAAATGGGTCTTTGAGATACTGAGAGAGTCCAAGAAATAATCCAGAGACGCTCTACTTTGATCTAGGTGTCTAGAATATAACAAGTGTTTTGCGACATCGCCAGGTCAGTGCTGGCTGTTTATGACATTATATGATAGGAGGAAGAAAAGGATGCGAATGACGGAAAGACACATATATGCAGATATTATAGTCATTCTTTTTCCAAGGAACTAATCCCAAAATACCAAGTTCATGTCCTCTCTGAAGACAATCAATTAATTAAACAGGCAGTAAAGAATGAATGAAACGATCTTCTTTTCTTGAGGAGAATAGTTTGATTAAGCAGTTAAGTAAAAAAGCATATGGAATACCTTGGCTTGCATTTCAATAACTTCTGGAACAAAAACAAAGAGCCACTTGTTTAAGATCTCAAACAAAATAATTCTAAATATGACATTTAAGAACAAACACAATAAAAATTCAATTCTTAATGAAAGAACCATAAAAGACAAATAATTAGAGTCATTCTTTCACTGTTGCTATTATAGCTATTAATTACTCTTCTTTCATGGTGAGTCTAGTTTAGCTGCAGGGTTTTCCACAAGAGAAAAATAGTGGCTTTTGGGGATGGTAACGAAGAGGAAAGAATATTTAAAAATTTTTAAGTGTGCAGTTAATTATTTTGAAAAATACTTCAGAATTATGAATTATCTGACAGAAACTTATCTGTTACAAAATTCCAAACAGTATGTAATTGTATATCTAAAATATTATTTTAATAATCATTTTGTTTATGTTGCCAATTGTGCTGAACCAAAGCTCATAAATAGAAAAGTCACTCAATAAAAGTGACATCATGGGGCTTCCATATTCTCCTTCAATGACTTCCAGATCAAATTTTCTCAGCGTATAAGTGAAAAGATGATGTTTCTAACAGTCAGCCCTGCAGACTCAACCTGGGATCTGAAATTCCAGCTGCGTTCACTTTGCTTCTTATACTGACACTGTAATGAACATACTACATGGCTGACGACCGTGTTGATGGTGTGTGAGGTTGAATGTAATCTTGCTTGTCTCTTCTGTGAAGGATTTCTGGCTCTGCTAGCCTAAGAAGAATAAGAGAAAATGAGAGGGGTTTTTTTGGTCATTGTTTTTTTTTACATTTGTTTGAATATTTGGGGAGGGGTTAGGAAAGTGAGGGGATAGGACTTGAAAATACAGAGCATGAAATTATTAAATAAGAAAACTCTACTTTTATAGAGACACTTTGAATTCTTCTTCACATAATACATTCTCTATGAAGGGATGGTAATTGAGGCTCTATGCACCTCACCAAAGAACAACCCACACACTTGTCAATGCTGTGATAAAAAGATGATGTCTGTGGGCAGCAAAATATTTAAGAGTTTAATTCTCATCTGATGTCACAAAATGCAACTAATTCAAAATCATCCATGTGCTAAAAGAACAGCTAGTTTCATATTACTTGAAATTCTTATTGCTTAGAGCATTATACTCACCAGTGTTATGATCACATAACTCTCACCTGCCCTGAGTGTTCTGTAATCAAAATCATTGTCTAACCAAAATCATTTCTTTTACATATTTTACCCCTTTTCCATTTCCTTTCTCTCACCACAAAAAAAATCTGCCTATTACTTTTCTCTTACTCATTCCACCATATCAAGGCAATCAATAGAGCTATAAATATAAAGAACTTTGAAAATAAGCTCTTAAGGAGCTTATGTGTGAGCATGATGCACAAACATAAGGGGCAGGGATGTGTAAATCTATGTAACAATGTGTCCTGATAGAATATAAATGCCAAGAGATCGAGAGGTTAGATGGGAAGATGAGAAAGAAAGAAATGTGAGGTGTGATTGTAGTGGCAATAATTCACAAAAGTAAGTTTGAGAGGGGTTCAGATATTCCCATTGATTGTAGCCTCTCCTGCTTCTCTTCCTCTTTATTACACGTGACATTTGGGTCTCAGCTCAAATGTCCAGAAATATAGGAGCACTGTTACTTTCTATCTGTCAGCTATTTACTTTCTTCCCTGTCAGCACAATCTGTCTGTAATTGTCTTGTCTGGTAGTTTAATTCGTATATATCATTCGACTAGGTTGCAAGCTCTTTGAAGTTAGGGACTACATATCCGATCTTAATAAATATTTTAAAAGAAGGAATAAAATGGAGTATTGACAGGACAAAAAGATAGGAAAGCTTAAAGTGTGGCCAAAATGAACAGAGGGCATTTCAATGAAGGGAAAGACCATATCCTATAACCAGAAGCTGAGATACATGTTATAAAGTTACATGTGGCCCTGAGTTGAGCGCCAGTAGACCCAGGAGCTAATTAGAGCTTCCCCACTGACTGACTGGAATAGGGTCTGAGCAGGTTTCCTAAGAGGTTTGGAATGTTGGGAGGAAGTCACAATCAATTACACGGTGTTATCAAGATAACAAAAACCTTCTGTTTTAAACTGGATAAGTTAGCTATACTTAGAAAGGGAGAGGTTTTTCTTTGAGGCTGGAAGCTGGTGCTGGTGATTTGATTTGTTGGTAGATGAGATGTTCTGTTAGATGGGACACTTGGCACAGGAGAGCCTGTGGAAGAGAGGAGAACTGGTGACTCCATGCTGATTGCTCTGATAGTCCCAGGTTCTTCTTCAAACCCTTGATACACTCAACTTTCAAGGTTGTAAAGATAAAACAAATGTGAATATATTTTTCCAACTCTAATATTATAAACACATTCTAATAATGATTATATATCTTAACACAGAAATTAATATTTCTGCATAAAGCTTAGCTCAGTTAACCATCATTTATTATAATGTAGTTTTTAGGGTTAGAAACTTTAACTTTTCAGTGCCTCAAACATTTCATTTTTAGAATGAGTGTAAAGAATCTGTTGCATATTATTGTCTTGAACATTAAATAAAATTATTCATATAAAGTGCTTAGCACAGTGCCTGGGACATAGTAAGAGCTCAATACATGTTAGGTGTTAGTTTTACTGTGTTCACTATAGGACGGCTCTTCAGATTTCTTTAATCAAGTCCAGGTGCATTTACACATGGTCACCACTAGATGGCAGATGCATCATTTTTATTGCTCAGAGTGGTTCCCAGCAGCACTTTGCCCTTTGCCTCTTCCCGGAATTCAAGGATTTTGAGGAACCTCAGAAATAGCACCTCGGTTGAAAGTAATATCTTTTTGTTTTTTAGAAATAAATCATTTATAAGTAATATCTATTAGTAAGGTTTTGTATCCTCATGAGAAAGAAACAATGATATAATATAACCTATAATGATAATTATATGATATAATGATAATGAGGTCAATGACAATACCACATGGCCAATCCTGGTGCAGAAATAGTAATCCATTGCTGAGAAACCTCAATTTGGGGAAGGTAGCATTGGAGTCAGGTCTTGAAAGTGATGAAAGGAGTAGGAAATGAAAAGGAGAAAATGGTCTTCCAGCTCCTCTCTTCCTCGAATGCAAACACAAAAGCATTAAGTTGTGAAATGGCATGGTGCATTTTTGGATACAAAGAGAAATGCTTGGGCCAGAACACACAGGGGCCTTGAATGTTATGTTGGGACTAGTATAGAGTCTTGGGCGGGGGGATGTCACAAGATCTAAATGAGTTTTTGAAAAACAACTATCACTAAAAAGCTAAATTTTACAGAGGCACGAGACTTAGATAAATGCTAATGCATGTTATCAAAACCGTATATTTGTCTCCTCTCACTTCCTCCATCTTCAGTTTTGGAAATGAGTGTTGCTAACGATAAATAGCTTTTTGTGAAACACTCTGTTTTGAACCCAGAAATAAATCTCCACTAGCTGATTAGGTCTTAGGCAAGTTGACTTTAAGAACTCTTTGGGGTAAATTAAGTGGGATGACCTTCCATGCTTCTTGTCCTTGTCATTCATTCATGTACGGCCTTTGGAGCCATGTTCAGTACTTTGGAATTTATTTTAAGAGCAATGAGAACCTACTGAAGAGTTCTAACCAGGGGAGTGAAAAAGGACTTGGGCTGAAATGAAGCCAGTGGATTAGAGTGTACCAAGAGTGAATGCCACAGCCTAAATGGGAGATGATGGTGGCTTCAGCTTAATGCCAATACAATTGGAAAGATTTATGATATGTTTAGTAGGTAAAACACCAAACTTGGCAACCAGTTAGATGTGAGTCTTCCAAAAGGCCTTGCTATTGAACATTTAATTTCAGCTCGTCTCTCTATTGCTAAATTCTTTACATCGGGAGTTTAACAGAGAAGGACAAACCTCAAATCTGCAAACAAACATATCTCCCTAGGCTTCTAATGCGGGTCTTCATTTTGTAGCTGAGATGCTTTAGAATTTTCACAAAGTTGTGCATTAGTTATGAAGGATAAGGCAATGCTAAGATAATAGTGGTAAAATCTCAGTGGCTTAACGCCAAATAGATTATTCACACTTATGGGCCATATTCAGTGTGAGTGAATGAGAGGCTCGGCTCCACAGGATCACTCAGAAAACTATAGCTGCTCCCTGAAAGACAAACCTTCCTCAGGTACCATTGTTGGGAAAGAGAATTGAGACTCCCATGTGTGGCTTTTCGTGCTGCAGCTCATGTGACATATTATTTCCGCCCATGCTTCATTGGAGCAGTTGCATGGGCCTATCTGACTTCGAGAAAGCAAGTGGAATATTTAAGGAGTATTGCAGTCTCTGCTTCAGACACAGTGATCGTTTTTCACACCGAGGCATTTTTGAAAAATTCTTCCTGTGAGGAAATGCCCCTGGCTGAGGAGGAGAGAATAACCCACAGCGAGAGGTAGATCTTGGGTTGTCAGCTGGACTCATTCATTTACTAACATTTTCCTTCCAACAAACACAATTTAAAATTGGGCTTCAATGTTACAAACAGCTCAATCGGGAACCTTTAGGTTTGTGGAAAATGAGCACATTAAAAATGAGAAGGTCAAAGTTCAACTGTGCTGCCTTGTCCTCCAGAGAGTACTAGGCTTGCTTTCTCTGGGTATATATAAAGTCGGTATCTTCCTCTTTCTTCTGTCTCTGGATCTTCACTGAACAGAAGCTTTTCTAATTGAGGTGTCAACTCTCAGTCAGATTGGCAGCTAGAGCCCCTTCTCAAAGCTTGTCTGTTGAGTGGAAAAGGATTTAAACTGACATTAACACCAACCTGAGCTGTGCACACGTCTGCGAGGTAAATTTCTTCATCCTGGCAGCCCCGGGTCTCTTTTAGATTCTCTCTAATAGAGTCCTGCTTTCGACTCCTTGAGTCATTACCTGCTACATATCCAGACTAACTGGAGAGACAGTTTTCTCATCCCCCTTAGCTTAGTTCTAAATGAAAAGCAACACAAATGGAGTCAAGGATCTTTCTTCCTGTGTGACTGGTTTCTACCCTAAAAGAAAATCTTTTAAGGCTAGCAGGGTGCCATTTAAGTTCACAGTGGTCTCAGCCTGGGACACTACTGTTCTACTGTTCTCTTTGTCCACCCCTCCCCTCAGGCAGACAGTTTTCTCCGGCTACTTCCAGAAGATTTTAAATTGCAAAATATAGAAAGGGCTATTGTTTTTTAGATCAAATCCGTGTAACTGGGAATTGAAAAGATAATTTTCGGAAGGCGCGCGCGCGCGCGCGTGTGTGTGTGTGTGTGTGTCCCTTCACTTCAAATGTTATTGCTTGGCATACAGTAAAATGCCGAAAACATATTCAATAACAATACTTCTGCCTGTGTGGTCACAGTTTAAGTTAATATGGCAAGTTACTTCTCTCTATAATTTATTTTCTCCCTTTGTAAAATGAAGTTTTTCTAAATGTAAATGGCCAGTACTAAACACTGCCTAGATCATCGAGTTGTTTCATAATAAAATAATACATGTGTATGTTCTTTCAAAATCTTTTAATCACCATGCAAACATAAAGTATTCCGATTATTAATACTCCCTTTTTCATTGCTGCAAAGAAGACGGATACAAGGGACTTCCAAAAATAATTTGCCTCTCGGGAAGCAATACTACACACTACACACAGTCCATTGACAATATTAATAAAGTGACAATCAACAATGACTATTGAGAAGGATGTTTAAAGTTGCAGTGACTACTATTGCCTTGCAAGCATGGGAATATGCAGATATGCAGAACTAAATCAGCCTCATATCCTACACAAGTCTTTTTGAATTAGTTCCGCATTCTCTTTACTTTTAAAGCCCCTCAGAGTAATTTATAACAAATCTGAATTTTCAGTTTGGAATGAGGTGGGGTTACCCTCGTTTGTATATTGTTAGGGTGTCACCAACGGAGCGATACTGAAGTCTATTTCAATACAACAATGAACAGAGTGGGATTGAGGTGGCCACTTGTTTGGATTAAGAGACACTTTTTCTGGAAATACAGTGTTCATCATCCTTGAAAAAAAAGCTATCTATTTATATCTCAAATAATGGTGGATTGAAGTGTTATTATGAAAGGAGAGACACAGATTTTCTATAAATGTGTTTTTCTTGTGATAATATGTGAAATTACATTCCATGTTAAATTGCTTGAGGCAAGCAAGGTTTAATATGTATCTAAATAATTAAGCTAATTGTGTAAAAATATATTTGCAGAATTTACCAAATGTGTTAATACATTTCACATCATGTTTACCCATTTTACATGACTAAAGTTTGCTTTGTGAAATGTTCTCCAAAACACTGAAAGGCCTCAGAGTCTTCACAATTGTTATCAACATTTAGTGCTTTCTAGGGAGGAAAAAGAGGTACTAATAGTCACATCTTGGGAAATGGTATGCTGTCTTTCCCTTTCCTTCATTCTCCCTGCTCCTCTCCCTTCTCTGTTAAATTTCAGATTCACATTCTTAAATGTGTATTTTGAGATAGTCATGACGTATTCCTAAATGGCATTGTAAAAACAAAAAGATACATTCTCACAGGGTTGGTGTTCCCATCTCGATTAATTTTGCAGAACCAATAGTTTGCAGTTTGCCAACAGATTTCTATTCCAATGTGTGGGCTGATCTGATGTCACATGACCTTTTCGATATTTCCCACATGTAAACTTCACAGAGTGCTGGGTGTGGAGCAAGAGTGCTGCCATGGAAAGAAGAAGAAATTTTTACTGCTTCTCATCACTTCTTAGAGTGAATATATGTTATACTTTGGTGTACAAGAGAGTGATGTGGGTCAAGCTATATTTTGGCATGTGAACATGTTGTTGGTGCCAAATG
The DNA here is from genome assembly GCF_902729225.1 of Pteropus medius. Classification (NCBI taxonomy): domain Eukaryota; kingdom Metazoa; phylum Chordata; class Mammalia; order Chiroptera; family Pteropodidae; genus Pteropus; species Pteropus medius. The sequence continues at coordinate 15,878,115 of NW_024349519.1, read as the reverse complement.
ACTCAGTTTTTTTGCCTGGATGTGTGTTCCTGTTGCTCAGTGAAAAAGTGCTGGTGTGCTGTCAGCACAATTTATAAGATGAATAAGTAGGGCTGCATCTCTGCTATGCCTCTCCCGCTTTCCCTCTTGGGACTTCCTCAGCCCTCTTTGAATTTTTGCTCAGGGTTAACTCCTGCCTTGCTGACCCCCAAGTGCAGCTCTTTCCCCTGCAAACTTTCTCTCCAACTGCCTTTCCTCAACCACCGGTGGGTCTTATATCTACTTCCATCACATTGTATTAGAATTATGCATTCAGCATTCCATCTTTTCCACCAAGTGGACCATTTATGGTCTGTTCCTTATTTATTTTGTAATTCCTATTTCCCTAGACCAGAACAGCCAGAAGATGAGCACCAGACAGGGTCTCTGGGGATGCAACTCCAGGGGCATAACACACAATGAGATCTATGCAAGAAAGTTGCCCTCCAGTGACCCAGTAACATTTGAGGCTAAGCATGGAGAATTCTCTCCAAATGTATTTTTCTCCTCTTTTGTATAAACTTGTTCTCAACACTTTTTATCTTCAATTTCTCTCTCAACTTACCCTTTATGGCAGTAAGTTAGCTGCCTAGAGAAATGCATTAATTTTATGGTGGCTCAGAGGCCATTTAATATAGCGGAGCTGATGCAATGGACCTAACCCTCCAATGACTCAACGCCAGGAGAGTATGAGAATGCAGAGCCATTGACCTAGTAGCCTGAATTTAGATAGTCCCCTGTTTACATGTCACCATCTGCTGATCCTTGCTCTCATCCACTAGATTCTTGCACATTCTTTCAGTGTCATGTCAGTGCCTTAGTTTCTTCTTCTGTAAAGGGGAATGATAACATTGTTTACTTTTTTAGGAGTCTTTTGGGAATTGAGTAAATATATATGAAACATTTAAAGCAGCCTCTAATAGTAATAGCAGTGGTAAATAATAAATAAATGTATAAATAATAAAACATAAATACAATAGTAATAGTAGTAAATGGTAAAAGAAGGTAATAATAAATATAAACTATTATCATCACCACCATCATCATCACCACCACCACCACCATCATCATCATCATCATCATCATCATCATCTTAGCCCCTTGTGCTATAGATTAAAATTAACTTAGATATAATTATCTGGTTCACCCTCAGCATTCTTCCTAGATCTGTGCTACACAATGTGGCAGCCATTAGTCACATGAGGCTACTGAGGACTTGAAATGTAATTAGTTTAAACCGAGATGAGCCATAGAATAAAATACAAGCTGGATTTTAGAAGACAGTAAAAAAAAGTATATGAAATATCTCAATGATTTTTTTATAGATTACATGTTGAAATTTTAATATTTTTGATTATAGTGGATTGCTTAAAATATATAAAATTAATTTTTCCCATTTCTACTTTTTAAAATTTAGCTACTAGGAAATTCAAAATTATGTATGTGGCTTGCATCTGTGGCTCATATTATAGTTCTATTGGACAGTGCTGCCCAAGGTTATAATTCTTCTGGATTTTTTTCACATCTAAATTGTGAAGAAGAGACACTCCTGCTTTCTATTATGGCTTTGCAGGGGCTGGGTTGCCCAGGGCGGTTTAGCTGAGTCTGCCCCGCCAAGGTAGAAAAACTGATGGGCATGTAACTTACAAATCGGTTACCACAGACTTAAGTGGAGACCCCAGGAAAGAGTTACTGCCTCTTAAATAGCACCTTACTCTCTGGGAGTGAATGAAGGGAGGAACTCTTTCTGTTAAAGTCATTTAAGATCTTTTGCTGAAAGGAACCATATGCTACACAATGAAATATATTCCAGGCAAGATGTATGTTTTGTACAATAAACACGTATGCAAATCTTAAAAAGATTTTTAAGGAGAAAAACTGTGCTGATATCATTCTCATCAATATCATTTAATGCATCCTTGTTTTTCTGATCTGAAGTCCAATCCAAACTATTGCTTTCCTCCTCTGCCCTGACCCTTAAAAATGAATATGTTATAGAAAGCAATCTAAGATTTTTGTTTTTGGTCAAGAAGAATTTGTTTCTGGTAGCTGAAATTTAAGGCTCAATAAATCATAAGCTCCAAACAGACTGGCAAATATCCAACAAGGCTGGCAGCATCTGCAAATGCCTCCTTCCTCCCTGGGATAGCCTGAGTGGGAACAGCACTAGGCCAGAATCCCAAGACATGAAGCTGCGGCTTACACTTTTCATGTCTAAGATACACAAAGTGTTTTCTCTTTAGGCTTATTCTCAGACTCAAAATATTTTGAACACAGAGCTGCAATCCATAATTGGAGCTGCACTGCAAGGAAATTAAAATTCTCCTTGAATCACATCCAGTCAAGGTTTCTCTCATCCTAAATGAGTCTCCGTTGCAGGTGATAGAGTGGGAGAGCTCTTGTGGGGTCCCAATAAAGTTGTACTGGCTGGTAAATAAACATGAAAATATAGAAATCAGTACAGTCCTGGGAAACTTCATTCAGGGAGTAAAAGGTCTCGACAAGCATGGTGCTATTCCTTTAATTGTCCCCTGCTCTGTCTCTTGCTTCCAATCATACATTCTTCTCAAAAGCTATATTGCTACAAATACACATTTAGGATTTGATTACAGATTCTCATCCATTTACATGTACAAGATAGAGCCTACTGTGACAGATTAATACCCCTAAAGTTTGTACAGGAAGGTTAAATAAAGTGTTACTTTTACGACACAGAATATATTTATGATGCTTTTGCTAAATCAGAGACCACTTGGTGATGCTGCAGATGTGGCAGATACTTATCGAGAGCTGGCAGATTGCCACCAGTGCTTTACCCATATATCACACTCTTTACCTTTCGGCACAGGCCATCCTCAGGGCTACGGATAATACAATATTCTCCAGACAGCTTTCTCTACTTTTAGTCAAAGTGAAACAATTCAAGTCCTGACGTCTGAAATGCTGCAATGTTAATAGAAAGAGTGAAACTCTCACCAGCAATTCTGCTCTTTCCAACATAGATCTCTCCCTCCTCTCTCATTCCCTCTCATGTGATGGCGTCCTTGCCTCTGCCTTGGCATAGCATTGTACACACACACACACACACACACCTACACACGACACACACACACACAATCTTAGGGATTGTAAAGCCACACTCAAATCTGCCACCACAGTTTTTCTTTTCCTTCTGCTATTTTTCTTTCGATATCCATTCGCTTAGGCTGCCTTTTCCTTCTTCTCACTGTGCAGCCTGGAATATTCTCTGATGATCCATGGCCACACTGAATTTTCTGCTTCTCCTTCAATTCTCTAATGAATATCTATGCTAAATCTCATTAAGTCTGACTCTTTGTGTTTTCCTTAAAGAAAATTAAGTATCTTGAAAAACTGGTATAAATACGAATCTTGGCTGAGCCATAATTTGGCAGAATTGTGTATCACTAATGCTTGCTATTGGACCAGTGGAGGAAAGCTAGAAGAGATAAATAAAGACAATCCCTTCAGGTATCCCATGTACGTTTTAAAAGTGTGACAAAGACCTTTTAGGGCCTTGCCTACTCCAATGGTGCAACGATGTAAATTTCAAGCCATGTTTGATAGTTTGAAACAAAATACTGGAATGTTGAAGAGAGGATCAAATGGTACTAGGCACACAACTCCGACTTTGCATTTGAGCAATGGAAGAACCTTAAGCATCTTTGAAAAAGGATACAACATTGCAAGGAATTCTCTTTGCTATAGGAGATGTGTCTTCCTAGTACAAAATAACATTGCTGCTTAAATAGTATAAAAAGAGTCGGGGACCTTGAGCACTGTGTAGGAGAGATGTTAAAATAACATTCCCCTCCCCCATATGGTGACCCTATAGATTTACTGTTAGTCCACAGTGAGCCAGCTTTTCAGCTACATCTCAGCCTCAAGCAGTTTCTCATGAAATCAGGGAAAGTGTCACAGTTCAGATGAAGTCACTGGGAGAAATTTAGTCCTCTGGTAAAATGTTGCCTGATGTAATCTACCCCTCCTCACTGGTCCTCAGAAATTCACTGGGATCACAGCAGAAGTAGAAACACAGCAAATTCTTATTTCCATTTGGTATCTCACCGATGGAGTCACTCATAAAAAATTTTAAAATACCAAAAAATTCGGATCATTTTAGTAAGCTTCTTTTATATTCGTAGATCCTGTTGAAAGAGAGTACTAATGTAAAAAAAAAAAACCTGTTGATTACTTCTTTTTTATATTAAAATGAGCGAAGATATATTTAGTCAAAGCTCTTTGGCCATGAGGCAATAGTTATGAAGATGCTTTGCAAACTGTGAGTTACGATTTTAAAAAAAGTTAGAAATCATATGTAATGTATAAAATAGAATGGAATATTACATTGTCTTAGAAAGAACATATGTTGAAACAGAGAGAAGTCATTTGTAGTTAAGTAGAAAAGCCAGTTGTCAATGTCATGTGTATAATATGATTCAAATTTTGGGAAAAAGTACTGCATGTATGTGTGTGTGTTGTCAGCATGCACATGTGCGTGTATGAGTAGTACATTTCCATAAAAAGATTTAAAACCTGGAGACCAACTGTACACAGCAGTTACCTGTGCGGTGTGGACTTTGGTAGTGGAAGAAGTTCTTACATTATAAATCTCTACATTGTTTAAATATTTCTCAATCTAGGACATAATACTTTTGTTATTAAAATATTTTTAACAAAGAATGAAATTAAAGTCTAATATTATCTGTACTTAACTGTTACATAATTAATCTGCAAAAGGTTATGGCATTTATTCATTTATTTCATCAAATTAGCTTTTATTCTATCTCTGTAGAGTGGCACGTCATTAGGTCCAAGACTAACACACAATTATTTAATTCATTCTTGGGCCAGTCTTTTGTTTACTCTAGGGAACAAAATATCAAGGATAAAAAGATGGACTCTCAACACAGATTGATGGTGATCAAATTCTGGTCCCCCACTTTCTAGCTGCATTACCTTGAATGAGTTACTTAACATCTCCATATCTCAGATTTATCATTCTTTGTATGGAGATAGTAATAGTACCTACTTCCTAGGGCTATTACTAGAATTAAATAAAGTAACATTTGCAAAACACTTAGAACACATGGGTAGTATTATATCAATATTCATTAGACAAAATAAATATATAAAAGGTATTTGGTATCAGGAAACTCATATTTTCATAAATAAAAAGACAGGACATATAACAAAATATAGATCAAAGTCATGTTAGCCACCAAAGAAAAAAAAGTGTGATAGATGTTTTCGGTAGGTAATCCTAATGTCCATTTTTGCCCCCCGTGTATTTGGAAGGCTAAAAAATGTATAACCAGACTCCTTTGCAGCTAGAATTGTAGATTCAAATTAAGTTATGCCAAATTGGGTACACAGTATGGTGAGTATAAAAGACTGCTATACTTGCAACTTTCTCACTGCTAGATTGCAAGCAAAACAGTATAACCTTACAATCAGTAGATGAGTGGCAGCTTTCTGCTCTCCCAGCTCTTCTAACTATTTCTCTGCATTGAAATACCTGGGGAAAATTCATTTCTGCTTGAAACACCTGGGGAGTTTCTATTTTCTGGACTGAATTCTGACTGATAAAGAGAAAACAATCACTGCCCTTAGTCCATGGAGAGAGCAAGACATTCTAGTGGAATTAGACAGGCAGTACATTCCTACAGAAGGCATGGAATGAGATGGAATAAGCAAAGTCCTGGGTTCAAGGCTGTATATGGTATGACTGGAGGACATTGGCTAGAGTAGAAGACATTCTTGGTGGTGGTAAAAATTAAAGTGATAAAGAAAACTTTGAACCAGATTTTGGAGCACATTGAATATAAAGCAAAAATTTTGGACTATTTTTTATACAATAAAGAAATATAAAAGTGTCATTAAGGTTAAATGATTAAGGGTGTGTGTGTGTGTGTGTGTGTGTGTGTAGGAGAGAGAGAGGAGAGAGAGAGAGAGAGAGAGAGAGAGAGGAGAGAGAGGCTTTTTGCAAAAATGTTATCCTGTGCTAACTTTTCCATAGGGATTTTAAGTTCAATTCAATAGTCATTACTGAAAGAATACCAGGTGCATAGCACTAAAGGAGTGACAATGTGATTTGTTTCTTTGTCTGCTGACAGGGAGACCAGGAAGCTAGTAGCACCAAAATAGGCACAAATTAAGACAGGCAAATGTAAGCAAATTTCATGCAAATGGTATGGTCTAAGGCCACTTCAAATCCTCAGAATGTCTCTGGATCTTATGAGACATGATGAATTTTGGACAATGAGACTGGGGTTTTTATTGCTTACAAGTGAAGTTCGAGATCATGAAATAAAGTTGCCCTAGATGTGTAACCCCTCTTCCTGAATCCTTGGGTAGATACTTTAACTACCCTATGCCTCCTTTTCACTTTAGTAGAAATGGAAATAATGCTAACAACATTATAGTGTTGGGAAGAGTAATTGAAATTATATATATAAAATACTTTAAATTGAAAAACATAGAAAAATATAAAGTACGCCAATGTATTTCCAAGTGGACAGACTTGCTATGTGCAAAGAGTTTTCAAGAGTTTTCTTTCACAGGGTGTCAGAAGTGTTTCAGCTAGCAGAAATAAATATGCTAATTGGAAGTAGATGAATCATAATCTCTGTCTTTTTTGTGAGAGGTTAGATGTCATCTGAACTATGTGTAGCTAACCAAAGGAAGCATGATTAAAACAATTAGTTGGTGGTCCATTCAATGTGTCTCTAAATGACACCCTGTCATAAATTCTCGGCTTCTCCATTTGAACACCTAGGTTCACACCATATTTTCTTCACACAATCAATTCTGGAATATTAATTGTACTTTTTCCTTCTTAACCCATATTTTTTCACAGTTTATATTTATCCGTTTCTTTTATTCTAGGATTAATCTATACTATTTTTAGAATTATTCTAGGATTAATCTATACTATTTGTAGAATTCTTCTTCATCTCATCCACTGCCCTTTGTACTTCATTTTCATATAACATACCTCTCTGCTTCTCACAAGGTTTCTTAGGACAATATAGAGTGAGAGAAGGAAGAATAAGAAAGAAAGAAACAGAAGGGGACCAGCAGGGAGTAAATACCCCTACATCATGAGACCGCAAGGAGAAAAAGCAGAGAGATCAGGGACTTATCTCTCTGACTATATCTGCAAGGTTGTCTTAGGTTGCATGTGCCTCTTTTGCGAAGGATACTGCTTCTTTCAAAGTGAACATCTCTACAAGAAATTTCAGGATTTTGATGATAATACTGTCTTCTCTCATACCAGAGATCCTAGAAGTGTGAGAAGCATCATAGTTGTTAAATCTTGAATGCCTGCATTCTTCGTTGCTCCCCTTCCCCTCTCCACACTTCCTTTTGTAAGTAAATCTCCTGAAATTATCCTAATTTGAATGTCATTTTTTTTTTCTGGTGACAACCAACTGGTGCATACCCCCAAAGAATACACACCTCAATACTCACTTTAGATGTGACCAAGGAATTTGATAGACGAGAAACAAATTTATGGAAGATGGATCCAGAGGCCACAGAAAAAAACAGGCATGGGTTTTTTTTTTCCAGAGAGAAGAATCAGGGTCTAATCAGAGAAATCTCCCCACCATTTAGGGCAGGTACCTTCAAATGTGTGCCCGGGAGGATTTTACAATGCTTCCTATCCTTTCACTCTCTAAATGGGAGTTATTGCTGTTTTCTTGCCTCCCTTCCCACCATTGTAAACTCATTTTGCATGGAGGACTAGAGGCTACATTACTTGCCGTATTAGCTCATAGGTCATTGGACCAAAGTAGTCGGCCATAATAAGGCTCGACAGAGATCACTCTCCATCATCAAGAGGACCTAGACTAGATGCAGCAACTGCTTCTTTTTTTGCAGAAGGATGAGTGTGGGTTGTGTACGAGAAGTGAGCAAAAGATATTTAGTGATCAGAAGGTAGATGGTGGTAGAGACTGTGAGTACCCATGAATATCTGTCTTTTACCTCCAATTCCTGACACACACTGAATTGAATTTTCTAGATGTTTCTATAGTTTGGTGGAAATGAATACTGACCAATGGAAAGTGAGAGAAAGTGACATACGATAATTCTAGGCCTGGTCCATAAAAACTTCCTGCACTCAGACCTTACTCTTTTTTTCTGTCTACCACCACAGGGATCTAGAAGAAAGCTCTGCGGAAGGTATAAGAAGCCAAAGCCCCTCCTACTTTCTGGCACTGGAGATGTGAATGACAAATATGTATTTACTGTAAAGCCCATGAATTTGGAAGAGTTTGTCTCTTAAAGCAGCTGGAATTTCATTTGTAAATGGGGGAGAGTCGCTCTTTTGTCTGTCTTTTGCCCCAAATACTTTGTGGCACCAAATGATTTATGATATCCCCCATGGTTCTGCGAGTTGTCTGCTCAGTTTGGTGCTTCTTGCTTGTGTGTTGCTCATATAGTTGCAGCTGGGACTGACATCTGAAAGCCAGACAAAACTAGATGTCTAAGATGGATCACACAAATGAGGTGGTTGACACTGGCTGTCATCCATCAATTGAGCTGGGGACATTGTTAGAATGCCTTTTCGTGGCCGCTTAATGTGGTCTGGACTTCTCAGAGTGTGGCAGCTGGGTTCTGAGAGAGAGAATCCAGAGAATAAGAGCTCCAAAGAGGTCCAGGTAGAAATTGCATGGCTTCCTATGACTTGGCCTTAGATGTCCCAGAATTCATTTCCACCACAGTCCATTTGTCAAGAAAGTCACTAAGGCCCACCCAACTTCTAGAGGGTGGGGATTAGATATTACCTATCAATTTGAAGAGCAGCAAAGGGTTTGCAGCCGTTTTCATATACCACAGAACATATTGGCATCTCTCCAGAAGTTGCAAAGAAAAGTGCTTAAGAGCTGGACTACATGTGTTCATATCTAAAGTTTCATTCTCTACTCATGTTGGATAAATTTCTTAGCCCCTCTGTGCCTTAGCATCCTCATCTATAAACCGGTGATAAGTACTTGACCTATATAGTAGTTTAATAAGCAATACATTAGAAACTGCTTGGTTTAGTTCCTGGAAAATATTATCTACTATTATTATCATTATCAAGGTTTGAGGATGATGTTTTAAGACACATATATTTGACAATGACATTCTTGCCATGAGGCTTACACAAGCATTTAAAAGGTGTTTATTTATTTAATTTTATTTTACTTAAGACTGTCAGCAGAGCATGGCACAATTTTTGATGGCTTTTTTCATTTTAAGGATTTTTTTTTTCATTTTAAGGACTTTCCCACCTCTCTTCCATGCTGGAGATACTCTAATTGCTGTCTTTGACATCTTGAGTTGGTTACACAAATGCTTTCCCTGTAGGCCAGGATGTTACTACTTTGCTTTAGATTGGACACTGGCTTGCCATTCAAACATCATATGCCTTTTTTCAGGGAGCCAAAACTGGCCTGTCATGCAGGCCAGTGGATCTCTTCTATTACTGAATTTGGTGATTGATTTAGAGAAGTGAATTTTTTTAAAGACAAGGTAGTTAACGTGCTCTATTACATATTATGTTCTAGGATAACTGCTCTTTAAGGTGAAAGTAAAGATCTGTTTTCAAGTGAGAAAAGAAAAAAATGATGTTCATGGCATGGTGAACTCTTTTAAATTTTTTCTTTTAAACAGAATGTATTCCATAGATTGTTTTTCAATAATATATAGATAATTAGAGTTAACTTCTTTATAACAAGACTTCTATGGTGACTTTTTTTTCCCCCATTCTTAAATGGGACATCCCATGAAAATTATCAGGCCATTAGAAATAAGCTAGATTTTCATTTTTTCCAAGCGGACTCTGAATAGCAGTTTTACAAACCAAAAAAAAAAAAAAATTTGGCAGAACAGATTGTAGAAATTATAACTAAGCTGGAGGACATTTTCTATTTCTAGAAGAAAATGTTACTTGTATCCAAGGAGTATTGTTGTTTCGGGTTTGAGCTCCTTTTCCAAAGAAGTCTGGAAGTTTTTTTTCATCTCAGCCTACAGAAGAGAGTAGTTAGGTGCTGGGACAGCTTAAAAGACTGCCTTTTGAGATCAAGTGTAAAGGTACTGTGGGCCTTCTGGGACTTGAGCAGAACAGATTGCTCAGGTCATCTTGACCTCCAGGGATGACTAGTACTGTTTCTCCCATAAAAGCTATTTTCCCCAGACTCTTCAGTGACAGAATGTCAGAGTAAGTAAGGTCTAGAGATGATCCTTTTTATTTTACAACTGAAGAAACTAAAACTAAAAATGGGGAATTATTTATTTGTGATCCATTTGTGGTAGTGTGTAGGTATTCAGACTTTAGTATTATTCTCTTTTTAGTAAACCAGAAAGCCCTTTGAGCAGTCTCCACCCTTGATTAAATGCAGAGAGCCTATCTTTGGTTGGATATCTACTGTGATCCAGGATATCAATATAAGATAGCTGGAGAAACAGACAGTATTCTACTGGAATTTTTACATCAGCTCTAAAGACTATTTGTAATTTGGGCCAGCTCTCAGGTTGGTATTGCTCAGGGACTAGAATCATATTCAGAGTCCCCTTTCCTGCTAATACTGATCTTACTCTTAGTGCCGGGGAAAACAAATAGTACATCATGGGGTCATAAACTATATACCTTTAAACAGGAAACACCCATTCATTTATTCTCTCAGGCATCCACACATTTATTCACAGATATTCATTAATCACTCACTCTATGCCCTGCACTGGGAATGAAACATATACTGCCTTTGTCATTACTGTGCATGAAAAGTGAAAACATCTTTAACCCCAGTCAAATGTCAAATATATAAATTTTTTCTCCTACCCTCTAGCTTGCCTTTTCACTCTCTTAACGTTGTTGTTTGATAAAAAGTTCAAAATTTTAATAAGCATATGTCAGCAACCTTTTCTTTTTCTTTTATGCTTAGTGATTTTTAAAATTTGCTCATTTTAAAAATTGGATGCCCCCTCACAAAATATATATATACATATATATATATATATATATATATATACACACACACACATATATATATATGTATATATATATGTATATATTTACACACACACACATATATATATATATATATTTACAGGAACTTCATAAAAGAAGATATCCAAATAGCCAAATAAACACATGAAAAGGTGTTCAACGATATCAGCACCAGAAGAATGCAAATTAAAATTACAATATGATATCACTATACTTCAACCAGAAAGGCTAACATTAAAATATTAAAAATGACAATACCAAGTACTAGGGGGAATATGAAATAACTGGGACTCTCATTAGGGTCTAGATGTCAGAATGATGGGGTTATCAATTGGTAAAAGGCATGTGGAAGTCTGCCAAGATGCTGGAAACGTTCCATATCTTGATTTGGTGGTGGATATATGGATATATACATATAAAAAAAATCATTGAGTTGCACAAACCAATACATTTTATGTTTATACACTTTATGTAAGCTATATCTGACTTAAAAAAAAAGAATAGAATGCTTTTATGTTTTAAGGGAAACAAGCACATCAATTTGCAGTTTCTATATGTCTCTTCTCTAGAGGTTTACTGAGCTATTACAGACTTCAGTACATTTTGCTAAATCGTCCTTGCATGGATTTCCAATTGGCCTCTCTTTCCAGTACTAACACCTGACTCTCCCCTACTTTTCTATGAAGTCACTTGTCTTCTCTTCATAAACATAAGTAAAGGCCTTCCAATTATTTTATTCATAATGTCAGATTCATGGTGTTCACGATTTGAAAGTTTTTCAGTGACAACCATGTCAAGGAAATGGCCACCAGTGAAATAGTTACCCAGGATGTATAGTGGGTCTGAGTAAACTATAGAAAGTGACAACCAGTATCTACAGCAGCCGAAAGCAGACCTTTTCAGGATTGAGCTCTGTTTGCTGAACGTTGGCCCATTTCCTACTACTACATTTAGTCACACTCGTGTTCCTGCTAAGTTCAAGGATTCCTAGATTTTTAGAATTGTGACAGCAAATCATACTTTAGTTTGCATATGGCTCTTACCAATTATGTAAAAATGCTATATTATATGTTTTGTTTTAAGTTAATTATAACGGAATTAATCTCATTCGAGAATTTCTTCATCTCTTGAAACAATTAATGTCTCCTACAGGGCATTGTGACACACGAGGTTTAATCACTTACAGCCTTTTCTCACCTGTAATCGTGCTACAGATTCAAAGTATATATCTCGGCAGTAAAATTTAGATTTTGGCTCAAAATCTAAAAAAAAAAGAAAATGTGTCCTATCCCACCAACTGACAGTGTTTCCAGCTATTAATAGCCTGATCCCTGTATACTTGGTTCTGTGATATTTTTAGAGTCTGTATTGGAGTGCATTAAATTGTTTTTTTTTTTTCTCTTTTTCTCTTCTTAAAGAAGTAATTATTGAGACTAGATTCTGCCAACAACATCTTGCAAAATAAAATAATAGCTTGGAATTGTTTTGAACTACAATATTACTAGTTTCTCATTGTCACTGTAAGTATTTTTAGTGGTTTATTTCATGAAAACAAAGTGTTCTATGTAGCCCATCATTACATTAGTTTATGTTTACTGTACTTTCCTTAAATTGCTCTTGTAGGGGGTACTGAATGCATATTTTCTTTCAACAAGGGAATATAACACACTGGAAAGTCAAATCAAGAGAAAACCACTTTGGGAAATGATTACAGTCAAAGGTATGAAATTACACCCACTTCACTAATTACTGCTAATCTAATATTATTTTTAGCTCCTAAGACAACACCCTAAAAACTAACTTCTCCTAGATGACCTATATAAAGTCATTTTACAATCCCAGTGAAAGTAACGTAGTAATAGTGTCAAAAACAAGGAGAATCTACCTTTGGAATAAGAGACTTTAATTTGAATTTCTAGTTACAGCACATCACCTCTGCTATAGTTCAGGATAAATATGTTACCTGTGCATCTATGTCAGGGATGTGTGATGTTAATAGGCCTGAATGTCAGTCCCCTAGACCTGGTTCCACAGGGCAGTTGGGGCATGGAGAAAAGTACTCAAGGGTTAAGAAAGGTAAAGATCCCCATTCCTCATGAATCAGGGACCTTTATATAAGGTCTGACCTATGAGGTTACTTTTCAGTTAGGACCCTTAGGATTCAGAAACTTCAGCTTAGCATTCCTGAGCTATAACATAAATGGATTAGGACTTTAAAAGATTCTTGTGAAAGAAAATTATTTCTTAGGGCATTCGATAACAAAATCAACCCAAATAAAGCTTTCTTGGCCCTTTTTTCTTCTTTTTTGTACCTCTTCTCTTTAAGTAATATCTCTAGCTCAGGTATATTCTAAATTCCAGCTAAGTTATTTTGATAGCCTCTTGAACATCTCTATCTATAAGCTAAGTATAAAATATCAAAAATTTAACTTATTCTGATTAATGGTAATCTACAAAAAGTTCAAACATTCTAGTGTAACAAATATTGCATATCTTTTCTATGTACTTTCATTTTATATTTTTCTCCTTTTCCTCTGGTCTGAAAAAGAACAATCTATTTCCAATTCTCCAAATCCTATGCTACTACCTTTCCCACTGCCAAAAGTGCACTTTCTCCATCACTCTTCTGTTGTTTTTATTGTTTTCTTAAAAATTCAACTACAATGTAAACAACTTCCGGATGTTTCTTCTTTCTCATCTTAATTTCAAAAGAATAAGTGCTCCCTTCTGAATTCTGACAGTAATTTTAGAAGCCCTGCATTTATTACTAATATGTTTAATTATAAATGTGTGTGTGTGTGTCTGTGTATGCTTTTGTATTAGAATTCTTCTAGAACTGCAGTATCCAATGTGGTTGCCACTAGCCATAACAGACTATTGAAATTTAAATCTTAATTGATTAAAATTAAGTAGTTCCTCAGTATCATTATTTACTTGTAGTCAGTGGCTACTCTTACCATCATTGCAGAAAGTTTTATTGGATAGTGCTGCCTGAAAAAGTGGGCAATGTGGGCTGACAATATTTCCCGTTAATATCATACTGGTTGATACACAAGAAATAGTAAATGATTGTTGATTAAATAAATAAACACGGTTTTATATTCCTAGCACATAGCAAGCAATAAATAAATATTTATTAATAGAGGAATCTGATGAAAAATTACCTAAAATATTGCTGACTTTAATTCGTGATTTTTAATTCTGTTCTCTCTCCATTTTGATGTCATAGATCATCACCTCTTTCCATGATTAATAGTGTTTCTTAATTAATGTTCCTGCTTTTAGTCTAACCTCTATCCAATATACAGCTTAAATTTCTGCTATAGTGATCTTCCTAAATGACATTATTATACTTAATCATATTTTTCCTTTGATTAAAAATCTTACAGTGGGACTTCTACTTCAGGGCACATTGGAGTAACTAACACCAGAGAGTCTCCCATTATGTACAACCAGAAAAATGAACAATATTTAGAGCATATCAGTTTAAAAAATTTAGACAACAGACAGAAAAAGATTGTGATCCTTGAGAGTAGGAAAACAAGGTGACCAACTTTTGCTTGGTAGCATTTTTCAGATCATGGTAAAAGGAGGGGAACCAAGGCAGCGAGTGGCAGCTTGAGTTCTGACAAACCAAAATGGAGATAGCGCCAGAAGCACAGAGAGAAAAAAAGCCATGCACATACAAACACAAACAAAATCAACAGAAATTAGTGATCTGTGGGCCAATATTGAATAACCTAATATACATATAATTGTATTCTCAAAAGGGATGTTTAGAGGCTGTAAAATATTTGGAGAAATAATAGCTAGAAAGTTTCCAATTTTGATAAAAACTATAAACCAATTGATTATAGACATTTAATAAATACCAAGCAGAATAAACACAAAGAAAACCACTCAAAGATATGTCAGAATCAAACTGATGTAAACCAATGATAATGAGAAAATTGTGACAGAAGTTCGGGGAAAAAAGATACATTATTACACACACAGCAACAAAGATAAACTTGATTTAACCTGAAAGCAATGCAAATCAGAAGACAATAGAATGACAATGTTAGTGTGTAGAAAAAATAATTGTCAACCTAAAATTACATATTTAGTAAAAATATCTTTCAAAAGTGAAAGTAGAATACACAGATTTTTCACTCAAAAAAGTTGAGAGAATCAATTACCAACAGATCTATACTAAAAGAAATAAAGAAATGTTAAAGGCAATTCTTAGGCTGAAGGAAAATGAAACCAGATGAAAATTTAAATAAAAAGGTTTAAAGAGGACTAGAATTGATAAACATATGGTAAATATGACAGATTTTTCTCAATTTAAATTTCTTTAAAAAATGTTTGACTACATAAAGCAAAAATAATAATGTGTTTGGGGGTTTATAACACTCAGATGTCAACTATATGATCATGATAGCACAAAAGATGAGAGGAAGAAATTGAAAGTATAAGGTTATTACATTATCAATGAAATGGTTTAATATTCTTTGAAGGTAAACTGTGATAAATTAATGATATGTATTATAAACTCAAGAGAAACCACTGAAAGTAAACCAAAATCATACAGTAAGTAAGCCAACAGAAAGGATAAAATGGAATACTAAAAAAAGTTAATTTTAAAAATGGGGTGTTGAAACATAAAAAAGCAACAAAGACCAGGTTAGAAAATAGAAAATAAAGAGCAGAATGGCAAAGTTAAGCCAACTGATTTGATATTATGTTAAACATAAATGGTCTTAACACTATGATGAAAAAGAATTTGTCTAATGGATAATAAAGCAAGAACAAACTACACACTGCCTCCAAGAAACACATTCTGAATATAAAAACATAGATATGTTAAAATAAAATATCATGTACCAAGCAAATACTACTTTTAGGAATGCTGGATAATATTCTAGATTTCACTTTTGGTCAAGGGACATCCCTGAAGCCAAGACATGTTCCTGCTATCTTTCTGGCTTGGCAGTTTAAAGCTTCCTAATATTTCACCAGTCTTTATTTTTATTTATTTATTTATTTATTTATTTTTTGGCTTGAGCGATTTACTTAGATTTTGTCATAATGGATAAAATCTAATTGATGTAAACCAACGATAATGAGAAAATTGTGACAGAAGTTAGGGAATTTTGTCATAAGGGACAAAATCTAAGTAACATAGATCTTTAGGAATTTCTACCTTACAGGGTATGGCACTAACAAGGAGAGTTGCTTCTGGTTCATGACTACCACTTCTACTATGAAAAAGTGTAGAGGACAACTTTCCTAGTTGACTATTTTCTAATTTTAAGACAACATAGAGAAATCGTATATATTAATATTTGAGTGGTCCACCTTCAGTTGTAGGCCTTTCCTCCTTTTGGTCTTAGAGGAAGTGGGGCTGGGCCAGTAAATTTCTTATGAAAATGTCATTAGAAAAATTTTAAAACTGAATGTTATTGTGTAATTAAGACCAGAACAATTCATTATTAACTGATAAAAACAAAATTAGGACATTTTAGGGCAAATTGGAGGAATACAGGGATGCCTCTTTTTATTGTGCTTCACATTATAGAGCTTTACAGATAGTGTGTTTTTTACAAAAAAAAAAAAAAAATTTCCAAAATAATGAAACAAATTTCAAAGGCAATAGCAGAAATCCACAAATCCCCAAATATTAGTTCACTTTCATAATGGAATTTATTCACAGAGATTAAGAAACATCCTTAGTGATGATATGATCATTTTACCATTTGTTGATTGACAAACAATTACATTCAAATATAAGAGCAATAATGCTCTAATGCTGTCAGGAGTGCCCCATCTCTGTAGCTACTAAAGCCAACACTCCAGAAAACAAGTGCTCATGTCTTCTATGCTTATAAAAGTAATACATATCTTGGCAGAAAATTGTAAAGGATGTGGAAGTATAAGAAAGAAAAAGAAAATGCCCACGGCCTTATATTCAGCTGTACTATTGAGGATAATAATAGTACTTATCTCAAAGGGTTGCTGTGAAAATTAAGATAATTCATGTTAAATCTGAAACATAAGAAGTGCTCAGTAAATGTAAGCTATGCTTATTATTATTGTGCCATCTCTGTTCAAATGTTCATCTTAGTTTGGCTCTCCAGCCGCAAAGGTGTTATAGCAAACAAAGTCATACAGAGGGTAGCTCTGGCTTGATCCACGGGAGAGGGATGTCCCAACTGGAGCAAGGGAGATGCAATATTTACACCATGCTCCCTTTAGTCACTGGTAAAGGGCTGCCCCTGGGGGTCTGTACATTCCCAGGCCCTTCTAGCAAAGCAGGCTCTGCTGCCAGTCTGAAAGCAGCCTTTCAACAGAGATGCGGGTAACGGTTTGGGGAAGGAAAGCACATAGGAGATACTGTTCACAAAAATGATAAAGGGATCCAAGGGATATGGATGGCGTGTCCACTACAATTCCTTTCTTTTCTTTGCTTTCTTATTTTATTTGTTAGCCTGATTATTTGTTTACATAGTTAGAAGAGCATTAAACACCAGAACATTATCTCCACAAGGGCAGAGATTTTCTTTGGTCCTTAGTAATGCCTCTAGACTTAGAAAAATGTTGTTACATGGTCAGCATTCAATAAATATTTGTTAAATGAATACAACTTTGCAATCTGCTTTTATCATTTAATATTATATTGTGATGATAGTTTCCTGACATTGCAATTCTTATTTCTAAAAATTTCCTCAAGAGACAAGGGATATATATACCTGATTTTTATAACCATTTATATTTTATGTAGTTTTTAAATATTATAAATAATGTTTTCACGACCTTTTTTACAAAAATTTTTTTTGCTATATTTTGATTATTTTCTCCCAACAGATTCCCAGAAATAAAAACTTTAGGTTAAATAGTATCCATGATTTTATAAAATAAAGTTTTCCTTTTTTCAGATATTTTGACTAACGATATTGACTTTGAACTAAGTCCTTGGCAGCTGAAGCTATTAGGCAAATTGTATTGTTAATGCAGGTATTCTCTATAAACCAGTAAAATTGTCACAACTTCTGGTCAAAAGAGGGTCTTGAACTTTTGACATATGATGTGTTTAGAACAAATATGACCTATGTTTTAAAGACCATTAATTGTTAAGACCAAATGCCAGGTAGGGCTCCTTCCACAGGCATCAGAGTTGCACAGAACAGCAGCTCAAGGTCTCTGAACTGGTTATGTGAAGAGGTTTACTGACACCAGAGACACCAGGGTTTCCTGCTCAATGAGCACAGAAGGGTGGAATTGCAGATTTGAAAGAGTTAGCGCCTTATGTCTGTGAAAACAGTGGTATGTGATTGGTGGTTTCAGGTCACCCTGATTATACTTTGACTCTGTTCTTTTGCCAGATACTGCTTGCAGGGGTTGCATCCTGCCATCTTCCCCACAAAGTCAGAATGACATTTTTGTTCAAAGGGAGTCATCCATCTCTGATTGCCACACACCACCAGGATCTGGTGACTTCAATCCTTTCCCCCATCTATTGGAATTTCTAAGCTGTTTCATTTCTTCCCCAGAATATGGTTCCATGAATTCAATAATAAAGATACATTTCTGTGAGTTCATGTCAGATATTTGATCCTCACCAAAATGAGGCATGCTGCATTAAAAAACAAAAATAAAAATTATTTAGGCTAAAAATGCCTTACAATTAAAATGTAGGCTAGATTTTCTAGGCACTACTAAACAAATAAACTAGTGTTATTTTTTTTCACCAGACTTCTTACTTTTTAGAATCTACCAATTTGTATTTTGAAGTCTTTGAGAATAGGAACTGTCATATACCATTTTTATGCCTACATGCAAACATAAGCATGTATAGAGTTTGGTATATAAGAAGCACCTTATAAATACCTTTTGATTTTAGTGAAAGCAGGTTAATTATAGTTTTTCATGCGTTAAAAGAAATTGGACTCCTTTATGAAATGTGGACAAAACAGCCAACTAGATGGCTGATATTTTTCTCTTCTCAGAGAATTCTGGCTTTGTGTAGAGAAGACTTTGGTCTCTTAGGTCTGATGCTATCTGCAGCCCTCTAAGCACATATCAATTGCCCCCTTTCAACTAGCTTAGACAACTTCCCTGAAGTTGAGACCTGACTAAGCTTTTAGCTTGCTTTATGGCAATTTTCCTTTTTTTTTTTTTTTTTTTTTTTGCACAGGTTGTCAGTATGTACTTTCTCTGAGCTTAAATAAACTACTTCTTTGCTTATAAGAAGTCATGTACGGTATACTGTGTTTCTCAAGGGTAATATTCATCTTTCTGGATAAATTCCCCAAATGAGAGAACTGTCAACATCTGTTTCTGGCAAGCTAAGAAAGAGAAGGGATGTCAGAGCCAGCAACTTGCTTCTTGTGGGAATAATTTTGGGTTGTACACCTCCTTGACTGTTAATTTATAAACATGGTAACCGTATTATTCTTCTCATCAAAAATTCATGCCAGTTTTGAGCATTCTTAGGAAAAAATATACCATAAACATAAAATCAAATTCTCAAGCCCTCTTTTAGTGGAGTGGAGGTCAAGGAAAACTTAGCATTAAAAATCTAAAATATGTACAAGTAGCAGAAATAAAGTTTTGTATTATAGATGCGAAATAATTTAACTTGTTCCCCACTTGTCCAGATATAATAAGAAAACCTAACCAGATGTGGGTGGCGGCTAGTAGGACTAATTAGGCAGGGACCAGAAAGCTGAGTGCATAAGGTACAGTCTGAGTGTTGAGGGCCAGATGACTGCTGAATTGTGAGAGAGCCAGAAATTTGAAATCCAGGACGTCAGGCCATAGTCATGAAGTTTGCAGGTCTTGGAAGCCAAGAGAAAGCCAAAGGGGAAGAAGACTGGGAACTGACCAGAAAAGTTGGATCAGGCATGTTTCCTAGATATGAAGCAATTGAGAAGGTAAGGGAGTTCGATGCTATGCAAGTTTTTGACTAAAGTAGCAAAATCGGTCTGATCGTTGCCTGGTGAATTTTTCTCTAATTGCTTCTGTAGATCTCACTGGGCATGGATCACAGGACTAAAAAGGAGGCAGTGGCCACCAGAGAGAAAGTCAAATACTTTTTGGTACATGTCAAGACTACGAACCAGGTACAGTTGGAGAGGGTCAGACTTGGAGAATAAACAGTCTTTTGGAGAAGGGCCCAGCAGCTGGGAAGTCTAAAACGGTGGCAGAACCTGCTGTCCAGGGACTTTGGCTGTAGGTAGAAGCTAGAGGTCCAGACAGGCAGGTGGTTGGCAAAAAAGAGAGCCAGAGGTGAGCAATAGGTGGCTCCCTGGCAGGTGGGCAGAGCACAGGATGAGAGCACATTGGCAGTAGCAAATAGGGCCCCAGCCATGAGCAGTGGAGCTCAGATGGAGACTTTTGTCTTTAAAACAATTGGGGCTGGCTGGCAGGCAGGAATACAGGCAAGAAATTAAAGGGACCTTATTCCTATAGCCAGGGCACAAAGTTTGGCCTAGACCCTGGGAAACAAGAGAAAGAAGTATTTAAGATCAGAGATGTGGACAAAAAAAGAAGCCAAACTTGATGTAAAGCTTCCACACTGGAGATGGCAAAGCCCCTGGACAGCAGATTCTGCCATCTTTTTGGACTTTCCAGTTTCTGGGCCCTTCTCCAAAAGACTCTTTATATTTCTTATATCCAAGGATCACATAGACTACAAGACGTAAATTTTGGTTGTGAAAGCTTATGATGGTGAGGATGGGAAAAATAGTTAAGAGGCCCAGGCACAGAGTTAGAAGATGCTGGATGTAGGGAGCCTGACAGTATTCACATATCTAAACTGGAACTAGAGCTCTGAGGAAGTCATTGTAGTACCTGCTCCGATGTAATGGTATCCTCAGTGCTTTTTGGATCCCAGCTTTGTCACAGTAGATGCAGTGGAGTGCCTAGTAATTTACAAGAGCATGTGCTTAATATTCATATTCCCAGTACTGTTTTCCAGTTGGTACCTATGTAATTTATGCTTCTGGGTGATTGTTTTAGAAAGTGTTCTCAAACTCTGATACTCCTATCAAGAGGTGAAGCCTAATTTTTCTCCCCTCACAGATATGGGTGGCCTTAGAGACTTGCTTCTAAAGAGTGGAACGTGAAGGGAATGACACTGTATAATTTTTGAGGCTTCCTTCTGGCTCTCTCTTGGAAATCCTGTCCTTGGAAGCTATCCTCTATTCTGTGAAGGCCAGGTCACATGGAGAAGCCATATGTAGTTGTTTAATCAACAGTCCCAATTGAAGTTCCAGCTGACAGCTAGCATCACCAATCAGACATATGAGTGAGGAAGTCTGGGATGACTCCAGACCCAGCCACCAATTGATTTCAGTTACATATGAGACCCTAGTAAGATCTACCTGGCTTAATTTAGTTAACCCCAAAACTACAAGATGGTGATGATGATGATGATGATGCAAAATAACTGTTGCTTTATACCACTAAATTTAAGGTAGTATGTTATATAGCAATAAATAACTAAAAAGATTTTGGTACCTGAAACTTAGGTGATACTATAACAAAAACTGAAACATGTGGCCTTGGCTTTGGGACTGAACTGTGGTCAGATGCTAGAAGCAGTTTGAGGAGGCTGTTAGTATGGGGTTAAAGGAAGGTGAGGAGGTCATTGGAAACTGAAGAAAAGGAGACACTTGTTATATAGTGGCAGAAATTTTAATAACACTATTCCTTGCAGTGATCTGATAAACCGGATGATTTAGCTAGGTATTTCCAGATCTTAAGTATATAATTCACTGTTCATGAATGCATATCAGTTTACAGAACATTTCTATTATCCAAGAAGGCTCTCTAGTGCCCCTTCACATCTGTTTCCCCTGATGAATCAACTCCTGTGTGATTTCTATTACTACAGGTTAGTTTTGTCTATCCTAGAATTTCATATAAATGCAATAATGCAGGATGTATTTTTGTGTTAGATTTTTATTACTGAGCATAATATTTTTGAGTTTTATCCATGTTGTTGTAGATCATTTCTTTTTATTACTAGTAGTATCCTATTATGTGGATAATGCAGTTCATTTATCCATTGTTTCATTGATGTAAATGAAGATCGTTTTAGACTGTGATAAATAAAGATAATATAAACTTTTTTATACAGATATTTTTGTAGGCAAAAGTTTTTATTTCCTTTGAATCAATACATTGGAGTAGAATTTCTGGATCATAGGTTAGATGTATGTTTAACTTTTTTAGAAACTGACGGTTTTCCACTTCTGCTACCAATGTATGAGAGTTTCAGTTGCTCTACATCCTCACCAAATTTTGGTGTTTTTATTCACTTTGATCTGATAATTTGCCATTCTAGCAGGTTTGCAGGTGAGTATGTCATGGCGTATTTAGTTTGCATTTTCCCAATTCGTTATGACAGTAAATTTTCATATTAGCCATTTTCACATATTCTTTTGTCAGGTGTCTGTTTAAGTCTAATGCCCATTTATTTTTGCTATAATTATTAATATGTATATTGAGGCTTACCATCTGGAAATTTTATTTTTATTGATATTCTCTTTTTTTATTCCTATTTTCTTCCTTCTCTGTCTTTTTTTATATTAGGAGTGAATAAAATATATTTTTTTGCACTCATGTTACCTCTTTTAATAGATTTTTTTAGGCCTTTTTGTGGGGATTTTTTAGTTGTCAGTTTAGATATGATAGTGAAACATTTTTGATATTGTAATATGCATCTTTAACTTATCACATTCTATATTCAAAAATATTTTGTCACAGAAAAATGAGAACTTTATAATATATATTTACTTACTGTGCTTTTTGTCATATATTTTAGTTCTATGTTTACTATAAAATTCATGCTCACATTTTATTATTTTTACTTTAACACCTAATAATTTTTAAAGGAGATTTAATTATGTATACTTATAAATTCAGGGATAATTTTTAAAAGATATTTAATATTTACTGACCCATTAGCTATTTCTAGGTTTCTACATTCTTTTCTTTAGAATTAAGTTTCTTTCTGATATTATAGCCTTTCCAGATATAAAGCTTTTTTATTCATTTATTATAATGTAGGTTTGCTGAAGATAAATTCTGTCACCTTTAATCTTTCATGTCTGCAATATAGTTATTTGTTTCATTATTAAAGGATATTTTGAAGGATAGAATTCTAGGTGAAATGTTTTTTGTTTTTTTTTTTCTAGTGTGTATGTGTGCGTTTCAAGCCATTTTAAACACCCTTTCCATTGTCTTCTGGCATTATTGTTTTTTAAAGACAATTCAGTTGGAATTTTAAGGTTATTTTCTGGTAATGTTTGTTTTTCCTTTGTTGCCTGTAAGAGTTTCTTTATCTTAAGCAATTTGATTGAGATTTGTATGTGTGTGTTTTCCCTTATATATTTTCTTCTTCTGGCTAATTGAAATTCTTGGATCTGTAATTATTGTCTTTGTTAATTTTGGAAAATGTGGCCAGTATCTTTTCATATCCTTTTTCTGCCCTATTCACTCTCTCTTCTATATCTGGTACTCCAATTAGATGCATGTTAAACTATTTGATATTTTTCCCAGAGCTTGGATGATCTGGGCTGTTTTTCCTTTTTACACTTTTTCTGCATATTTCATTTTAGATAACTCATATAACTTAACTTTCAGTTTATTGATCCTTTGCTCTCTGTGTCCGGTCAGCTGACCTATCCTTAGAGGAAATTTTTCATCTCTAATATTGTGTTTTCATTTCTAGCATTTCCATTTGTCTCTTTTTTACAGTTTTTATTTTTTTGCTGAAATCTCTCACCTACCATGCATGTTTTTCATCTTTTTCTACTATATTATTCCACATATTAAGTACAGAAAAAACAAAAAGAAGAGTTCATAAAAGTAAAAGACAACATGATATTTAAGCTTAGGAGATCTGCATAATGAAATAGAGAATAGTCAGTGTTGAGACTTAAATAAGTATAAGATATTTCTCAGATATAGAGCAAATATAGAGTTAAAAATTATTAGAGAAAAACAACCAAAGGAGATAGATGGTAGATTTGGGAAACTTAACATGAGAATGATTGAATTCCTGAAAAAGAAAAAAGAAATCGATAATATCAATAGTTAATAAAAATAATAAAATAAAATTTTCCAACAGAGATGAAATGCGTATTTGCAGAAAAGGCAATTTGTATTTCAGGAGGGATTGATGAGACATCATATTTAACTGTAAATTCTTAGAATCCAAACATAAGAGAAAATTATTAGAAGTTTCTTGACAAAATTTATAAATTATTTACAAAGGAGAAACGATCAGACTGGCATTGTAATTCTCATCTGAAACACTTGATGTTAGAAAGTGGTAGAATAACGTCTACAAAATTTTTCTGGGAGTGGAGGTGGAGGAAGGAATGCAAATCAAGAATAATACACTCAGCCCAAACTACATTCACTGTCAAAGTGAAATAAGGTATTTGCATGTATGTAAACTTTTAGAGTTAGATTGTTAGTTAATGTTTTGATACAATAGCCCAAAAAAGATAGAAATTTATTTCTCTCATGTAACAGTGCAGTGGAGAAAGAGTGATTAAGGGTGTTCTATAGGTTAATTCAAGAATCTAGGTTCCTCCCAACCTGCTGTTCTGCCATTCTGGAAGGCAGAGCTTCGTAATCTTCATATGTGTCATTGGACCCTCTGGCAGACTAGTAAAATCTATCTCAAAATAAGTGTTATATATGCATAAAATAAATTACAAAGTTTTACAAACAACAATTAACAAATTCTGGGGGTGAACCTAATAATTGACTTAATTCTGAAATAATGATGAGTATAAACACCAAATTAATGAAGTAAGTTTATCATTGTTCTCATTTATAGGTGAGAAAATGGAGTTATGAGGAACCAAATAACTTATCCAAGGTTACACGCCTAGTATTCAGTGGATCCAGGATTATAGCCTGGGCAATCTGCCTGTGAAGTCTGTGTTCTTAGCCACTAAATAACTAAGAGAAATAAAATAAAATTAATGATAACAAAATTAATGAAATAGTAAAAAAAAAGAATAAGTAAAAACCAAAACAGATTATTTGAAAAGACCAATAAGAGAGATAAACAAGTAGTTAAAGTAAATAAGGAAAACAAAATAGAGAAAAATAAAAGCAACTAGAAATGAGAAAGAAGACAGAGCTACAGATATAAATGAGAATAAAAGTGTGACTGCTCATAATAGATGACACATTTCCTTGGCTGCCCCTGGACCTCAGTGAAGTTACCAGGCACAGCCATCCTGTGAGGTCTCTGGTCCCTGATCAGTCAGCCAACCACTGACACTAGACACTTGCATCAATGTATTTGGCTTGTTCTTTCAAATTTGAACACTAGATTAAAATGTCTTTGGAGAAATTTGATGGAGTCAAGCCAGAGTTTAAGGCAGAGTCAGACAGACTGCTGGTTAAACATCCCAGACCAGCCAGAGACCACGGCCTGGAAACCTGGCGGGGTGCCGAGGACTTTGAAACTAGAGGTGACTCAGGGCAAGTTGAGGGTCTAGAAGCCAAGGAGTCAATCAAGGCAGAAGTGAACAAGTAGGTTCTCAAGGTCAAGTGAACCAAGGTCAGGAAGCTACAAGGTCAGGCTGAGTCAGAGTCAGCACAAAGCAAGAACCGAAGTGAGTCTAATGGATTGAGAGGAAGTGTTTGTCCATTGGTAACTACAACCAGGGAGAGAATGAGAGGTTGGTCAGCCATGCCAGATCTAGACAGAGCTGCAGCGAAGCAAAGGAAATCTCAGAGAGGTTCTTACGCTGAGGACACATGGCTATATTCTTCCCATGAATATATTTTTATGAATAAAATTATTTCTAATGAACTGACAATTTTATCTAGACGAAGTGATTCTATTTTTCCATTCAAAATCTAATACACCAGAGACTTTATAAGATGAAGAAACTAAGCACTACAGATATGAATTTCTTCAAGAACCATATACATGCAAAAAAGAGGACTTAATAGCAACTTGAATGTCCATAATATTTTCCAGAAGTCTTTTGTTTACTTTAATATTATCCCCACCTCCATCCTGGAAAGAATTTTGACCTTTTCTACTGGTTAAAATAAAATAAAGAAGTTATATTTTTGAAGGTATTTTACTAAATTGAACTAGTCCCTGTAAAGGGATGAAATGACCCATTTCAGCTCTTGCCCTCAAAATGAACTTGACTCCTTACATTCTCTTATCTTGCATTGGTACTTGGTATTTATTTTAATGATAGGTTATTTAAATATAAATATGTAGTGAATAGTACTAATGGAACACAAAGAAACCGTTGCATAATTATATCTTGGAATCTCTTGTACCTAGTGAATGTGTGTGAGCTGAGGACGATGACATTCCAGATGTCATGTGAAGAAGTTCAAGATTCCTTTGATGGGTGGAAATGAAGGAGCAAACACACACATACACACACACACACAAACATTTATGTAGGGAAGGGGAAGAAAGATGAGGTTGGGGTGGAGAGGATTGTTCTAATGAGCAAGCATGTTAATGTGGTAATGTTTCCCACCTTACACTTGATTCAGGTAAGAAGCAGGCCAGTCAGAAGTCATTACTTTTTTCAGACAAGGAGAATTAGGGTATTGAAGGCATAAAGCCCTCAGGCCAGGTAAAGTGGATGGGGCCACTATGGTGAGGGTCTGATACTTGCAGAGATTTATCTCACCTGCTCTTCTAGGTCATCCTTGAGCAACTCCCCAGACCTTTTGAACAAGCAGTTAAGGCCAATTGGAAATAACGCATTTCATCATATTGATACCTGCACTGGAGATATCTCCAATTTGTGGACTAGGGCAGGTATTATATGCATTTTATATGCATAAACTCATTTAATGCTAACAATAACTTAATGAGATAGGTACCATTATTATTCCCATTTTATAAATGAAGAAATGTACGCAGAAAGGTAAAGTAAAATCGTATCCTCTATACTCCAAATTTGGGGGTAAATTTATTTTATCAACCTATTTTTAAAGATTATTTCTTAGCTGCTCATTTTACTGAAGTAATATGGATCACTCTACTCTTTATATATAGGGATTTATGTGGTTTTTGATTCAGGACTTCATGAGGATAGCTAGAAAAGTTTCAACTACATTCAGAAGGCACAAAGCTGACTGTAAAGAATAACAGGTTTTTACAATGTATTTTGTTTGAAGACTGTTTCGCCAACATTGTACTTTTATTAAATATAATCTGCAGTGTCAAATGAGAGGAAAAAAAAAACTGACTTGTCTACTCATAAATTTGGTTAATGAATATTGGGTACTATCTCCTAGCCCTCAGACCAGAGGCTACATTGTGGACAATTCACAGGTAGCTGAATTTATGAGTTCAAAAATATATGGAATAATTTTCCGAAGCCCAACAGACATAGCATCCCAGGGCAGGACCCAATAAATCTAAAGAAAAGATCTGGGCCTTTCACTTTAATCTCTCACCTTTTCAATCAGACACAGAATTTACATGGGCACAGCAAAAACTCTCGCAATCACATGTATTAACTCTTTACTACATTTCCTTTTATCTCAAGGATGTTTCATGTGCCCCAAAGAATGAAAAACAGCAGATAAAGTAAAACAATATAACCAGCAGTTGTATACCTATTTTTTCATGGTCTTCTGCTCACTCTTGTATATTTTGTTTGGCAGTGCCAAAGCTGCAAACTGCATTTCCAGGATCCTTTTTAGTTCACTTTCTGCTGGGTTTTGCTAATAAGAACGACTGCTGGGAAATCAGAAGCTGTGAGCAGTAGAGAACTATTGTTCTTATTTCCTACCTCTCTTGTTTCTCTCTTCTTCTTGTGGTCCCAGGAAGTGTCTAGATCTCTTCCACTATTCCAGCTGTTGAAACTTCATTTCCCTAAAAATACTCACAGCAGCCGCATTCCTCAGGGTCTCTGCCGGAAGAACCAGGCCGTCTTCTCTACTCCCAGGTTCTTGAAACATAGCCTCTTTCTTTGTGCTCCCAAACTTAGAAGTGGTTACTGATTTCTGGGTCACTTCATTTCCATCTTTTGCTCTTCCAACATTATGAAACTCATGTAACCAATTTCCTAAATTGCATCGGTTTAAATTACCAGCATGATTTTTATTTCTTTCTCCTAGACCCAGACTGATTCTATGTACCTTCCTGATCTGACTTTATGACACGGTTCCTGCTCTTCTTCAGAACAATTACTGGGCCAGTGAGTAGAGAAAAAACATAGAGGGCAAGTGAGGCATGCCTAGTCTTTTATGCATCAGGCCAGAAAGTCCTACTATGCTAAAAATAGTGCTATTTTTACAGTTTGGGTATTCCTGGTTTGAAAGGCTACCTTAAGGTTGATATCACTCTCTTCAGAATGAGTATCACTCCAGTAACATAAATTAAGAGAGGATGTAGAGGTCAGCCCATGGGTTTTGCCCAGATGGTAGAGTTTGATATCTGTGTTCCCTAGACCACAGCATAACACTTAGGGACTATATGAAATATTTAGGCTTTTTTTGGAAATCAATGGAAGCCTAGAACCTTCCATCTTAAGAGAGATGCAGCATGAAGTATGAGTTAGGATATTTAAAAAACAACTTATTTCTCTACAGATATGGATTTTTCCACCTTTTCCACTTTCCAAATTTCTGTTTGGAGGTCATCTTATTTCACAAAACAAACTGTTGTTTTATTTTGTTTTTTAAATTCTACACTTCAGCAAACATTTGTTTATTTTTTTCTTTTTTTTAATTTTATTTATTTTCAAGTATACAGTACATTGGTTAGATATTTATATAGTTTATAAAATGATTCCCCTAATTGCTCTTTCTCTCCTCTGGCTCTCCACCTAGCCAATACATTAATGCAAACTGCATTCCCTATGCCTTTTAAGTAAATTCTCTAGTAATTTTTTAAATGTTCAGAATATCTTAATTACATAGTTAACAAAAAATATTTCAATTGAACACACATCTGAAACCTGAAAATTGCCTACTTCTAACAATATTTTTATTATTTTGTTAATATCTATTTCAAAGAATAAATTAGTTATACATTTTTAAAAGATTTTTTCAGAAAGCAGTCAATTTTTTAAATAATACTTTTATTTCAAAAGAATTAATATCTTCAATTAATACAGGCTGCTATATTTTAAATCATATGGCTCTTTGTTCCATAAAAATGTAACATTCATTCATAAAAATATAGAAGGCTATTGATTCTAATTAAGACTTAATAGTTAGGGTTCTGAAAACATTTTGAATGTGAAACTTTAAAATAATTTATGCTTATTGAAACAACTTTAGCTGAATTTCCATTACTCCAGTTTTTAAAAACTCAAGTAAGCAGACTTAAATATAAGAATCTTAAAACTAAAAGCTTATCTCACAGTCAAACTGGAGGAGTAAGCATATTTCTCAGTCAAAATGCAATGTTTTGTTAAGAGCTAAGCAAACAGTTCAATCTTCCAATTTGTTCATTCCTAGATAGCAGGCAAATTATTCTATCCAAATGTCTCAGTAATAAAATTTTCAGTGAAATATTGCTTAGTAGACATGTACAAGCAAATAGACTTTGATGATGAACCTTAAATAAAAGTGATACTTAACTTAGATGTTTGAGACTTTCCAAATTTCTGTTTATGTTTATTTACTCTATTAATTTAGCCTGCTTTCTCTCTAGGAATACACATGTAACATGAACACAAGTGCTTCTTAACACACCACATAGTCACAAAAAATACTATAGACCTGGAAAGAGTATGAATTATTTTTTGGCTAAAACTCACATCATTTTCTCAAAGTTCTTTTTAAAATAACTACCCATGCTAGCCTCTGTTCCTAAATGCTAACGCAATCCATCTTAGTCTCTGAATTCACTAGACCCTATTCCAGTTATTTGCATGTAGTACACCCCAAGACTCATGATTGACGGATGAGTCTTGAATCTCTAATACTGTGCTTGGAAGGTAGCTTGACTCTTTTGTCTACAAAAGTAATTCCATCTAAATTTATTTCAAAACACTGAAGGTAGTTTTTAAATTTCCTTTTTTTTTTTTTTAATTTATGTTCTTGCAATAAAACTAGACTTGATATCATTTAAGAACAATTTTGACCTTAAAATCAAATCATTCTAATCATCTAACCCTGAAACTTGTGGGCAGCTCTCAACATTACTCCCAGGTTGACTTTAGATAACATATAAAGTTATGTTTGACAAAGCACATTATTTTAAAAATGTTAAAAATGTTTAAAAATATTAAAATCATTAAAAATTAACATTACAGAATTATGGGAAATTAACAATACTAATTTATTTGCTTAATCTAGATCATAGGCTAAAAAAAATTAATAAATGTTAGTTTTCAACATACGTTGCTACTTCTGTCTTTGAGCTAGAATACAAAATTTGTAATCCCAAATGCCACCGCTCACAGATTTCCATAATATTAAAAATAAATAAATAAATAAATAAACATAAAAAGAGGCTACAAAGACATCATAAATAATAAGGTAGCATCAAGAATGTGTTAAGAAAGAAGAAAATACATAGAAATTATATATCCCTAGCAACATGATGAAAGTGAAAATTTTAGTCTATTAACCTGGATCTAGAATCAGGTAAAATTGAAAATTAGGCAATATTATGTCTGTAAACTTCTGCCCTGTCTTCTCATCCTTCCAGCCCACCCCAAATACCCAGAACTCCAAAATAAGAACTTTCACTGGACCAAATCAGTACTTGATGAAAGATAACAAAGGCTGAGCCTTTTTAGGTACTTTTTTAGGGTACATAGCCATTACCCATTACCCATTACAGGAAACTTCTTAATTGTTTAATTATAAGTAATGCGACTACATGGTTAGTCTCCATATTGTCTCTTTGGTATCTTTCCTAGTCTAACCCTTTTTAGTTTGTTTAATTTAATATTATCAAGTATAACCAATTTGTGGTTAATTAAAATATCTCCTTTCCTTTTTTGATTTTAAAAAATTTAAGATTTGAAGGAAATGAATATATGAGTTACAATTTCGTCATTCCTGAGGGAAAAATATACAAGTTACAGTTTTGTCATCCTGGGTCTGAAACACTTTAGCCAGAGCAGAGGTCTTAGTAGACATAAATGTAAAATGCATTTCAGCGACTTTTTTTGGAATAAAATAAGGGACCTGGTACATTTTCATGATCTCTTAAGATGTTTTCATATGTATTTTATATGCAGATATGTAAACTTATGATTGTTTCCCCCTTTTCTGAAAATTTCAGAGCTAAATATCAGGATGTACTCAGTTTTCTCCTACTCCTGTAATGACTTCTTTGTGTAGAAATGCATTTATCTATAAAACAAAACTAACATTGGCTTTTCCCAAGAGGTCAGTTGAGGGATAATGAATTTACCTTTTAAAAAAGTTCTGTGAAGTAATAATGTACACAGATTCTTTATAAATTATTATTATTAGTCTCAACTCAAAAGTCTCATCATTGACACATAACCTCACTGCAACCTCCTTCTCTTGGCTGAGGCTCAACAATTCCTAAAGACAAGGATCACTGCAGACATCTGATTTCTAAATTGTTCGGCTAAAAAGAAGAATATACTAGGGCCATGTTTCTCTAGGCACTTGTTTATCTTGGGTTCGGTTGGTGTGTTACAGAAATATATTAGACCCTTAATCCCGGGAGGAAACTAAAACTGTGAGAAAGACAAAATCTGGCTGACCTTCTGCAAAAACAGCCAGCCAACCCTGCTGAGAGGCAACATCAAAAACAGAGGCCAGGACTATTGAGTTTTTGTCTTAGAGGATGACAATTTGTTTAAAGAAAATGTTTAACTATAGACGGAGTAACTCAGCTACACCCTCCCTCTTTATCTGCATTAGACAGATAAAAAAATGTCAAAGTGTAATCTATATGGGTAATAGTGTCAATAAAAGATCAAGATTATACATGATACTTGCTAAATTTGTTATGCTTCATTAGTGTTGTGGCTTATTACAGAGAGCTCCACAGTTCCCAAGCATTCCCTCATGGGCTGTCCTGATGGATAATGCAAATAAAGAAAGAAAAGGCACCAATGACACACTGCTCACACTGCATTTGTCAGGGGCATAGTTAGCTGGATTAGATATGCTCTGCATTTTCTATCACCGTCACATATTGATCTGAATTTATAGTCACGCTCACTTAGCACTACTGTATTTTCTACAATGGTGTTCTCTCAAGGTACCAATGACACACAGACCAAGCTTTTCAAAAGATTACCTAGATATTCCAATATAAAAATACCACTTAGCCAAATAGTGCTCCTTCAGGTCTTTAATTGAAAGAAAAATGTATAAATAGGTTAAACTTTTTAAAGTTATTTTAAAAGGAAGATAAAAAAATTCTTATTCTAAAAGCAATTCACAAATGGCAAAGCATTAAAAAATTGTATACTTAAGTTCTTTTTCATATTAATGAAAAGTATGAAACAGGTTGACTAACCTTCTAATCCTAGAGAGACAACCCGAGTTTAGGATCTGGGCATCTCTCACTTTCTCCTCAACCAAATTCCCTAACACCGATGCACTTAAGGAAAGTCGTGTTTCCCACAGCCAATGTGAACGTGTCACCTTGATCTAGATTATGTCCAAGATTGATGCATTTTACTTCTTTCCAAATGCCACCAAAGAAGGTCCTGCTTTTATTTGATTATATGGCACATATTTATATTAAGATATGGCAGAGAAAGAGACGGGGTGTTAACAATCAGCATTATAAAATCTGCCTGAGCATTTTAAGGAATGTCTGCCTAGAAAATTGAAAAGAGCATAGGGCACTGATGTAAAAGATTATTATTTGTAATGAGATGTTTGACAACCTATTTTTACCTTTGATTGGCTCTGTCTAATCCTTTAGTTATTCTACTCAATATCCAGTAAACATGTTACTTCTATCTATTTCAGACAAACTTTCGGTAACCCCTTTCCCTAATACTCACATTTATCATGGTTATGTTTCATGGGACTATACCATGGCTGAAATACTCTAAATCTGTTTTCTCTTTAAATATGTGGTTTAAACCTATGGCTTAAATTCTGTACTTTTAGCTAAAGCCATTAGAAAAAACAAAATATATCTAGAACAGTTGACAAACAATCCTGTATGTTCTAAGGAGACCAATGTATGTTAGTGTGAAGTTTTCAAGCTTAACTAAAGTTGGAATCACCTGTAGAGCTTAAAATATACTCATGTCCAGATCTGACCTCTAGTCTCAAATTACTGGTTTTGAATGAGGCCTAGCAACCAGTATTTTAGAAAATTTCCGTCACTTCTAAGGTATAACCATTAGTAATAATCATTGATATAAAACAAATGCCTAATAGGAGAACAGATGGCTAAAGAGAATTTTTTGGGGGGAAAAAAAAGCTGGAAGGGTCATCAGGTGAAGAAGAAAATCACATTATTGAAAAAGAAACATATGAAGATATTCAATGCTAACAATTGCTCTATTTTTGTACATGGATAGCAAAAAGAAATTTAAGAATGTGTTGGAAAAACAAACAGTGCCTTATTAGGAATTCTCCAGAGGGAAAAATTTTCCACTACAGATGAAAACAAATGCAAGGTTTTTGAAGGCCAGAGATGAGAGGAACTTCAGCGGTCCTGTTGCCTGATTCACAGAACATCAGAGTCTGAGTGGGAACCTGAGGGTGTGTTTCATTTGAAGAAACTAAGGTATAGGAAGATTAACCAGACAGAATCTAGTTAGAAAAAAAGCAGGCCCTAGCAACCCAGATATTCTAAATATGATGCAGGGCTCTTTCCATCACATTACACTGCTCCACAAACCTGGGAATCCAGGACCATCTACATGCCACAGAAATGTCTAAGGAAGAAATATAGATAGATTGAAATTAACTTTCGAAGTACTTAACCAGGGTTATAATATTGAAGTTAAAATAACAATGAAATGCTAGCAAGAACAGCACTGAATTGTACCTTATCTGTGTGCATGGTGGGAAGGGTATACAGAATTATTACTATTAAACTTAACTGTTAACAAAATATTTGTCTTCAGTTTTACAAAAGAACCTGTGAGTGAAAAAGTGTGTTCATTTTCTACATTACACATTCCCATCTGGTTGTTTGACCCAGAAATCCACAACCAAAGCATCACTTTTCCAAAAATAGGAAAGATAACCTGGAGAAAATAAGAAGCATCAAGAGATGAACTTGCAAGCAATAATCTTAAACATAATAATTATGGCCAAAACACTGTATTGCTATTGATTATAATGTACCAATAACTCCTTTTAAAAATACTAAGGTTTATAAAACCAATTACATCTTTTTAAAGATAATGAATGGGAGGTTTTATACTTAGTCATTCAATAATGTCTCTTTGCTTAGAATGTGCTAGCAACGGTGCTGGGTACTGAGAGGATGAGATTGACAAGCACTTAAAATGTAGTGCTGCGGCTTTCAAACTTTTTTGACAGTGACTCCCAGGGGGAAAAAAAAGTATTTTTTTACAGAACAGACTAATGTTTGTGTTTAACCAAAGCAAAAATTTCCAAAACCATACTTTCTCTAACTACATCTGAGTCATTCTGGTATTTTCTTTTACATTTCATTTCATCCTATTCTATCCTATCCTAGCCTAGCAGAGCCTATCATTTCATTTTCTAACTACTAAATTGATCTTGTGTCCTAAAAATAAATGACATCCAGCATTCTGAAAAGCACCTGGATTCATGACTGATAGCATAATTATCATAACAAGTGAGTCAGTGATTATGTTATACTCTGAAGGGTATTACACACCATAGACTGTAGAGGATGGGCAGGTAATTCAGATTGGGGAGTATGTTTGTATAAAATGTAAGATGATGCTAGAAGTGAGTACTGAAGAAGAAATAGATGTTAGGTAATTAGGAGTAGATGATGCTTCTTGGGGAGGAATCAGGAAGTGTAAATACATGGAAGCATAATATATAGAGTGAATTACAAAAAATTTGGTATGTCTGCAGCAAATGATATTGTGTGGGTAAAAGAAGTGATACTACTAGACCATATCTAGATTATCAATGTCTCAATTGGTAGACCAAGAAGTTTATCAGAAAATTTCTTGATTGAGTTTAACAGTTTAACATAATCAATCTTTATTTTAGGAAGACTACGATTTGCAGTGATATTGTCATTATTTAAAATAGTTTTGAACTTCTCATTGAAATTGCCTTTAGAGTTTATATTATGAGCATAAAAATAAATTAATCCCATTACTATACAGCCACACCTTGACTTTGGATGAGTTTTGGCTAGTTCTAAAGATCAAATCCATTCTCAAAGCTTCATGATTTATTATTTCCAATGACAATCAAAAGAATATGCCAAACACTTTTGGTTTAACAAGACACCTGGCTAGTAACACATGATACAGCTTCTCCAACTACACACTGAAAGAAGCAAAAAAAGGATCAAAATTCAAATGACCACCAAATGAATGAATATGTAGGAGACATGACTGGGACAATTAGGAAAATGAAACTGCATTGAGGAAATACCACTTCTGCTTTGCTTCATGGAGGTAAATTAATGAAACATAATTTTATGAAGCATAGAGAAACCTAAAAATAATAGAACTACCAGTTAATATGTCCTCAATTTTGCCCCCAAACTCATAGCCTAAGAAAGGCCCTAACCAGATTCTCTGGAACTGGTTTGGGAACTATTTGTCAACAGTCTGTAATAAATACAGAAATTTAGAGTGCTTAGAAACTCTCACAGAAATGTAACATTGTGTCGACATTTAAGCACCCGATTAATGGGCTTGTTTCATTCTATAGGAAATAGATTAGGCTTCATATTGTTGAACTCATGTGGTAAGTCACATTTGGAACAAAGTGCATATTGGTCATACACAGTAGTACCACATTACAACACTAATACATTAAGGTTAGTTTTACAATTATAACTTGTAAGTGTAAAATTCTTTTAAAAATTTATTCATTATTGTAATTTGCTATTTCAGCAATCACTTTAATTTTTAACCAAATCTGTTTTTTATAGTCTAGCATTATTTACTAAATTAGGGAAGTATAATTTATTTATTTATTTTTAACCCTAATTTGCAGTTAGCATACAGCCTCACTGGAAATTTCCTATAAAAAAGAAACCAAACAATTTTTTTTTTTATTGCATCAATAGTGATAAAGCATATGATTATGAAATAACTTTCAAACAGATGAAGAACTAAAGAATATTGAGTTCAATTTTGTAGCCATAATTGATGTTGAAGTGTGCAGAAAACTGACTATTTAAACAATGGAATCATTGTAAGATAAGCAGTATTTACATTTTTAAAAAGACACAGCATAGTAACTCCAAAACTGAAAGGATTCTTTAAAGAAAAGAGTACTCATTTAAAAAGTTGAACGAAGCAGATGTCACTATTTCATAGTATATCAGGCTTCTTGCAAAGAAGGACTTCAGATTACTAAAAGTAAAAAATGAAATCATAGATAATTGTCAAGACATTGCAATAAGCTTTAAGTACGTTTGCTTCGAACTGTTGGGAATATCTGCAGCATAGAAGATAGCTCAGATATCACTCTCCCATGATACAACGTCTCAGAATATTTTGGAATTAGTTTATGATGTGAAAGACCAATTTATAGAACAAATATTGCTAGCAAATTAGTTTTTATTGCATCTTGATGAACATACATATATTTCTAATGACCTTGTTATTATATATGCAAATTGAACTTGATAATAGAAAGGAAGAAATTTTTGTCAGCTTTATTGAAGATAAACAAAATCTTTGAACTATCTACCACTACGAAGGATTGCATTATCAAAAAATGTGGTTTAGAGTTCAAGTTATATGTAGATATATGTCCTATGACACAACTGAAATGGCAGGAAAACGTTCTGAAATTATTAACCAGATGACGGAAGTTATGTTAGAAAGTGAATCAACATGGTGCATCCATCATTGAGACAGTCACTACAAAAAAAATAAAAGTCACTTGAACTAAACAGTTTGTTTTTGACATAGTGACATGGCAAATTACATAAAAGCAAATGTGTTTATATTTGACATTATCTCTATCGCTATAATATTAAAGCTGATCATAAGTAACTGTTATTGCATTTCGAGAAAAGATGTTCATCCAGGGAAAAGAGCTCGCAAACATGCTCGAATTATAGAATGAATACATAATATTTCTGCAAGATAAATTCATTTAGTTCCAGCTTTTAAAGATATAAATCATTCAGGAAGCCTTCTTTAATTTTCTCATATCTTAGGCTCATAGTTTAATGTTCTTAATACATCCATGCAATGAAGTAATTCAACACAAGGTGTAGAACCCTAATGATGAATCATATAGTGAGATTAATACAAGAAAGATATGCATCATGGTCAAGCAAGGATAAAGTTAAAGACTAGAAGTTTACTTTTGAGACTTAAAATATAGTCATGTGGTTTTAAAAGTCATTAAAAGTCTTTTTTTAAGAGTTTGGACAGAATATCGCATGATATCAGTAGAATTAAAATATGTTATAGGAGAGTTAACCCTTTGGATTTTAGTTTTCCTAATAAACGATAACCATGCCTCATAAAAATATTGTTGTGTTAAAGTATGGATTCAAAAATAATGTCTCTAACTCACAGGACACAATTAAAAGTTCAATGTTAGGGTATGAGAAGGAATTCTCATTCCCTTGTACATTAGAAACAGCATCAGATCTCAGGGTTTCAAAAAAAAATTCCACTTATTCCTCTTTTAAAAATCTAGGAATAGATATTTTGTTTTTTACCAGACACTGCTTATTACACAGCCAGTAACTACTTGACTTTCTTCATGTTACTACAGATGAAATTCTTACTTTACTTTTTCTTCTGTGAAGCATATTTAAGTGTGGAGTTCCTTTTAAAGTGAATTTTTCAAGTGACTTCACTTAGATGGTCTCCAGGGCTGAGAAATGCAATAAATACAACGGTAAAATACATCAACTCCCTGTACTTGGTCAGTTTCTTAACAAGAACATTACCCTCAGGAAATACAGACTGAAAAATAGGATAAGCACTTTGCCCAAAAGGTTAACAAGAAAATTCAACCTCCAATTTTCACTTAAGATCATAAAATGTTATGGAATATTTTCTGTATTCCAGACAATGTTCAAGGAACCACAAAATTTAAAAGATAAGCAAGTGTTAACCACTACTTAAATGAAGTTTATAATTTTGGAAACAGGATAACCTATACAAGTATTTTGAATGTTAAAAAATTATAAGTACATTAATGCCAGAGAGAAAATAATAACTAATTTGCAAAGTGTTACCAAAGACTAATGTAGTTAAAATAAAGAACATAAACTTTATAGTTAATTACAGGCTTGGCCTCTTATATAATAATGGCCAAAAAATAAACTCATCTGAGCTTTGGTTTTATCTGAAAATGGGATACATAACTCAGAAGATAGCTGTAAAAATACAATTAAATAAAATAATGTATGGGCAGTGTCTAATATTTTTCCTAATGCAGAGTAGATGCTCAACAATTCTGATCTCTTCCCCTCCCCTTTTATACCTACAAGATTTTCCACAACTATCTTGTAAAATATTTGCGGCTGTATCATTATGCAGCAAAGACTATCGTTGTCACTCAACTAATATTTCTTGAGCATATGTTATGTGCTAGGTGTTCTGGTAAAACGAAGTCCCTAGTCTCAAGAAAAATACATTTTGGGGTGTGGGACAGGGAAGGAGATAAAGTATAGAAAATGTAGATATATATTAAAATAGATACTGTGAAGAAAATAAATGGACATTTGTGATATAAAATAATGATTGATGAGTATTATGATAGATGGATTAAGGAGGAGTGAAAGCCATCCTGAGAAGGTGACATGATAGAGTCCTGAAAAGAGAAAGTTATGTGAAGTTATGGGGTGACAGGATTTTGTGTAGAGAGATCATTAAATGTACAAAGTTGCTGAAGTAGGGACAAGCTTTTCCAAAGAAAGAAAGAAAACTAGAGACTAGAGATTGCTTGAGATTATGATAAAAAATGTAGTAGAGAAGGAGACATTAGGCCAGTTTACATAAGATATTGTAGGCCGTGGTCAGAAGGTTTTATACAAGAGAATTAAATGATATGAAGTTCATGTAATATAAATCATTATGAGTTCTGCGTCAAGAATGGATTTTTGAGGACAATAATAGAAGAAAGACATCAGTTCAGAAACTATTTACTGCAATAAGAAAGACATGCAATAATACCAGTACCTAGACGGTAGTATTGGTGATGGGAAAAACTGTATGGATTTGAGATGATTTTTATATGTAAAATCAATAGCACTTTCTGAAAAAATTGGATAAGGGGAATGAGAAAAAGAGGAATTAAGAAAACTTTGGATTTTGATTTGACTAAAGAAATAGATACTGACTTGGAAAGCACAGTTGGTGGAATTTTGGGGACAGAAGTGAGCTAAATAGAAAATCACAGGGGATAAAGTGGAACCAACTTGTGTAGACTGTATTTTCTAGACATCTCACTGCATGGAAAATTGGGGAAAAATGAAAAAATAGCTACTATGAGATGCGAGACTAAGCAGATTTTTTAAAGCATGAGAGGTAGTGAGATGCTTTTTAAAAAAATGTGTATAAACCAGTAAGATGGAAGCCAATGATATTGTTAAAAGTGGGAAGATTTCAAAGTTCTTCTGAAGGCAAGAGGAAATGAGATCTAGTGCAAAGGTCAGCATTGAAAAGATGAGGAATGCATCTTTCATAACAGAAGTTTTAAAATAAGTGAAAAATGCAGATTGAATTTTTAGATTTGATGATGAAAAACTAAGCAGGTTTTCTGTCTGCTTTTTTGAAATTTAAGTATAGTTGGTATACAATAATATATTAGTTATATTAGTTTCAGATATGCATAGTGATTCAACATTTTTATACCTTACAATATGATCACCCCACTAATTCAAGTAATCATCTGTTACTATGTAAATTTACCACAATATTATTTACTCTATTCCCCGTCACCTTTTTCACCAAATAAGAACATGCCAACATAGATGCACACATGCAAATGCACAGTGCTGAGAACAATGAAAAACTGAACAGCGTATAAAGTATAATTCCAGTTATATAAACTAAAATATATACACTCAAGGATAAATAGCAAGCTCAGTACAGAGGTTGTCTATGACAAGGTGAGAAAATAGAAATGAAAATAAATATTTTAAAAAGAGAAATGTTATGTGGAACAATGATGACATTACATAATAAACTAAACAATATGATTAGATAATATGATTAATCTATCTAATGCTCTGGCTCTGAGGTCCAAAAGGAGGACATGGGAAGGGGCTGATGCATAGTTAAAAAGTGGTGAGCTACATGAATTAGGGTACAGTGGAAGTACTCTTATCCTGAAGTGCAGGATAAGAATAAGGCTCAGATGAGATGCAGACAGCAGCACAGGAATGAGGGTGCCTGGATAATGGATAATTAAATACATTTGGTTTGCTAGAGGAGACAGAGACACAACGAATAACAGTGATTTGAGAAGTCAGTGAGAATTTTATTTTAGCTTTATTTTCTCTAATACGGCATTTCCCAAACTTTTGCATGCATCGAAATCCTCTGGAAGGTTTGTTAATGTCCAGATTGGCAAGTCTCACCTTCAGAATTTCAGACTCAGTAGATTTGAGGTGAAGTCTGAAAATTTTCACTTCTGATGACTTCCCAGGCATTGTTAAACTGCTGCTGTTCTGGGGAAACACTGTTTCAATACTTCAAAGCCAGAAAGCTTCAGTTTGGGGTGCTTTTTCAAAGCACAGAGTACTGTAAAGGTCTAGGGTGGTCATTATCTTCGGGAGCCCAGAATGTTTCATCATTTACATAACTTCAGTTCTTAGTAAAGTGTTCGTGTATAGAAATATTCAATAAAACCTTGCCAAATGGGTGAACAGATGAATAAATGACCCATTTTATGGATCCGGAAGTGGAGGTTTGTGGAAAGTTAGGGGACTTGTCCAAATTACACTAATAGTTTCCAGTTTCCAAATCCAGTGACTTTCCCAGTGGGTTATCCACAAGAATCAGAGGTGAGAAAGAACCCTGATCAGCTTAGGTAAGAAAGACTTCAATAAATAATGAGCATTAGAGGTGGGTCTTGAAGAAAAAATGAATGAGGGAGTAATGTGAGTTAAAGCTTATAGGGGAAGCTGGGAATCTGAGTGACAATCAAGTAATCTGACAAGTTATATTTTGATGTAGTCCAGTCATTCTTAAAATGTGCACATTGTGAGAAACCCTGCCACATATAGGTCAAAAGAAGATAAAACTGAAAAATGGCTTGACCATGTGGTATACCTTCTTAAATACGAGACTGAAGAGTTTGTGCCTCTTTCTGTAGGCAGTACAGAGCCGATAAAAGTCTTTGTCTAGTGAAGTTACATGATTGGAACTGATCTTTAGGGTAACAATTTAGACAATAACTTTACTCAAATTTTTGTCTACAGTTGGAAGTAATTAGGTTCTGGGCTTGCTATCTGGATGACCAACACAAAGTCAGCAATGCTTTGGCTTGCTGGTTTTTATATGGCAAACTGCTAACTGGAATACAAATTTTCAGTATTTAAAAACAAAAAATAAGAAAAACTTGTAATAATCACTGCCACAGTACGGTGATAAAATGCCATCCTATAATCAAGTGATTAGTTTCTTTGTTTCTCGGTTGTCTATATGGAAGAAAATGTAAAGATGAGTGGCCAGAGAGAGGGACCACTTGTTTCTAAACTCCCGATAGTTGTTTCTAAGTCGACTTGTAGCAGCATTTGAATAGATGTCAGCTGGTCTCAATAGCATCTTCGCATATTGTTCTTCAAAAAGATCATTTCATTGGAGAAAAGGGCTAGCATAGATTTTAATGGTTCTCTGATGACATTGTAAAATACAAGGTGTTCAGATATGGGAAAGGCTATAAACAAGATTACCTAGTTAAACAAGATTACCTAGTACAAATGTTTAGTTCAGGTGTTATGTAAGCATGTATATCATGGCCAGGGACCAGAGATAATATATAAGTTCATGACAGTTGAATAGCACAAAAATAGAAATTACTGTACCAAAAAAACACCTAAAACTTAACAGGCCTTTCTCTGTCATGCAAGGGCCTTTGGGATGTCTGGGCTTGAGATAGACTTTATGTGGGAATAGGCTTTCCTAATATGTTTCCAGAAGCTCAAATCTACCATCTGGTTGAAGCAGCTGTGAGGAAAACCTTTGTTGTGTTGTTTTGCAATTTGTTTCCGCTAGTGTCAGACAGAAACGCAGGAGGAAAGGGATACAGTACAAATGAAATTAAATTATTTAAAATAAATAGTTGGAATTAGGGCATCAGAAGTGCGTAGGAAATTTCCGACATGCCGGTAAATTCCATAGTGGCACAATAAGGAAGACAGTTCCAGGAATAGTGGACGAAAGAAATGCCACTTTTTGGAATTTTAATTACATAACCGGAATTAAAATAATGGTTCTGATTTTAACTTTGGATCATGACTATAAGGTATGCCCAACATTATATAAAACAATTTAATAGTATCTTAACATTAAAAAGTTCTACTGAAATATATCTTTAATAAGAAATCTGATTTAGAAGTCACTTTTAAA
This sequence comes from Pteropus medius, assembly GCF_902729225.1. Taxonomy (NCBI): domain Eukaryota; kingdom Metazoa; phylum Chordata; class Mammalia; order Chiroptera; family Pteropodidae; genus Pteropus; species Pteropus medius. The sequence continues at coordinate 15,835,422 of NW_024349519.1, read as the reverse complement.
TGTATTTTTTGTATCAAAATAATATATGGTTATGAAAGAGAATAAAATAAAAAATATTTTTGAAAACCATCCATAGTCCCACCGTGCAAATCGACTTAATATTTGCCTATATTGCATGTAGTATCATGTACATCATATCTAATATTGGTATTATGTGAAATTGAACATAAGCTCCATTAGGGAAGAGATTAATTTTTATCTTTAGTTTTATTTATTGCTGTATCTTTAATGTCGAGATCATTATCTACTTTATAAGTTCAATAAATATTTTTTGAATTAATGAACATGTGCCTAATAATTTTTAAATAAAACATATATGATATATGTACTTTAACATTGCACATAGGTCACCTTAAATCCTCATTTCTTTCATTGATATTAAGTCATTTGCTAGTAAATAATTGTAATGGCTACATTACATTCATCTTATGAATGTATGACAAAATTTGCTTAGGAAATTTTGCATCATTTCCTTAGGATTTAACCTTAGAAGTAAAATATAAGACAATGGGTATGATTATTTTCATACATCTTGATATATAGTTCAAAACAACCCTACAAATGTTTATATCTATTTATACCAGTAGTTTTACAATTTATTCTCTCTCTCCAAGCCTGTAATCTTTTATTTTTAAAAAATATAAATTTAATAGATATAAATGATGTCTCCCTGAAACTTTAAAGCTTTTTATTTGATTACCAGTCAGATTGAACATTTTTATTATTTGTATACTTATTCATATTATTTGTAAATAATTTTTCATATACCTTACCCATTTGTGGGCTGTTTTTCTTTTTCATACTAATTTTTGAGAACATTCTCTATATTAACAACATTAAACCATTGGCTCTCATATATGATAGACATTGCTTTTAAATTTTTAATTTGTTTATTTATTTTATTTATGGTTTTAATATAAATTGATTTTCATATTTGATTTAGCAACATCTAGCAATCTTTTCATTTCATAGCAACATTTCTTTTTTGTTGTTGATTTCTTTGCATATATGCTTAATAAATTCTTTGCTATAATTGGATCCATTTTTATCTCCTATATTATTTAACAATTAATAATTAATATGGTATTTATTTTTGTGGAATAAGATGACTCTAATACATATTTTGTTCCAAATACTTAACCAATTATCATAGATTCATTGACTAGATGTTATGGACTTTTGATAGGATTTTTTAATGGAACTTTTATTTCTTTTCACTAATTTATTGTTTTATTTTTATTCTATTTTCATTATTTATAATTGTTTTTAGTATATTTTAATATTTGGTTAAGTAAATCTTGCTTCATTAGTTACCTTTTCTAAAAAATACATATTTGTCTGCTTTGATAGATAATGGAGTAATTTTAAGTGTCCAAAACTGAGCATTTTAATTGATAGTTTCATTAAATATAAAAATCAATTTTGAGAGTTTTGATATTTTATACATTACTGTGTCTTTCAAACAGGTAAGTGGTAGACGTTTATAATAAAGTCTTCTTTCATGACTGTTGATAATTTTGTACTATTCATATATCTCTGTTTTTGTTTAGTCATATATTTTGCAGTCTGTCTTTATAATCCATTTTACTCGGTATAAAATAGTTTCAGTATTTTTTAAAAATTATTCTTTATGATTCTCTTTTATATTAAACTTATGTTTATATGATGTCTTGCATATATATTAACTTTTAATCTTATTTCACTAGAAATAGATGACTCTCATAAACATCATGCAATATTGTCATAACCATCAAACCAACCTAAGAATCTTTTTTTCTTTTATAAACAATATGGCCCATTTGTATTTATTATTGACATATTTACCTTACTTTGGTTATGTCATCTTATACATTATATTTTTATTTTTCTTTTGCTGATTAATTTATTTTTATCTTTGTTAAATATGTTTTCTCGGCATTTATTTAAAAGTCTGTTATTTTAAGAGGTATGAATTTTATGTCTGTTAGTAGTTATCTTTTATTTCTCATAAAAAATATTAACTGTAATTTTCCATTCAGCTGAACATAAGCTGAAATCATAACTTCTCATTTCTCTTTAAGACACATAATTAAAGATAATTTTGCTTTCATCTGAGCTTAGGGTCATGTTCTTCTCTTTGTGTATGTATACCAATATTAGAATAAGATTGTCATTATTAAAATTTATATATTATAATTATTGCTTTCTGAATAATTTTGAAATGTAAGATTTAATTTTAAAAATCATGTATAAATAATTATTTTAAATAAATTTGTTTAACATGTTTTATTATTTATTGCATGTCCTTAAATTTCTCATTTTTTATTTTACTTTATATCTGATTTCTTTAAGTATTCAGTTACAAACTATATAGAAGGCAGGGTATCTTCCATGTTCTTGTATATTTGAGAATTTTTTTTTCCCATTAAAAGAGAAATTTTATGTCATCTTATTCTACAAAAGTTTTGCCTCAGATTTCTGCATATATATAGCTACATTCTCCTTTATTGGTATTGTGAAGAAAAGTCACATGCCATTGTGGTAATTCACAATCCTTGAGGAGATTTTCATAATCCTTGTATTTCAAATATTTTTTCTGGAAATGTTTAATGAGAGGCCTTTCTCCCAGTTATTTAGTGTAAAATATGGGACAACTATACACTTGCTTACATGGATCATTTTTAGTACAGAATATTTTCTCCAGTTATATTTTTGATTCTGACCAAAAGTTCTTGCTTCTTCTTCAGGTACATTATCTATACTTACATTTTTATTCTCTGTTGTCCAAATGACTCACTTTCTCAGTACTTGCTTTTAACTTTTTTATCTTTTTGCTTTAAGTTGTAAGATAACTTGCAGGTCTCTACTCCATATGACTGATTAAATTTTCTTCGTTTTCATTTCTGTACTTTACTATCTCCAGTTGTTGCATATTTGTTTCCTGGAAGTATTTCCTATTTATATCCATTTATAGTTTATCCTACTGACTTTTTATTTTAGATTTTGTCTCAACAGTTTATGGCCTTATATTGGCCATATTTTCTTAAATTTTATTGTGAACCCATTTGTTTTCTAAAACTTTTTCCTGTTTTCTAAAGTAGATCTATTTTTCGAGTTTGTTACCCTATTGTTTTAAAATACCTTTTTCAAAAAACGATATGTACATATATTTTTGATTTTAATCTTACTCAAATGAGGCAAGATACTTCCAGACTTAGTACTTACTAATGAACATGAGTGTGGATTACCTGAACCTGAGAGATGATCAGTATTCTCCTATTATTTTTCTAAGATGGGATTCAAATTGTCCAGCACCAACCTAATTCTCTACATTTGGTAGTAATTAATTTATTATTTGATAATTAGTGGAGCGTGTGACACGCTACACTAATAAACTAGCACTGCTCTGGATTGTCTTTTTATCTCTGTTTGACCTAATGCACTTTACTTGTAGAGACTATATGCTTCTTAAGCTGCAAAGCATGCTTATTGTCAATTTACTGCTCTCTTGGCTTTTGTAATTTGCTAAATCTAGCGTATGTAGATAGCTGGGATTGAATAAACGAGGACAGAAACAGTCTTCATGCTTCTCCCCAAAGCAGAGAGCAGGCTTGTAAGCAAACTTGAGTTGACATAGGCTATGAGTCTCTGAGTTAATGAGAAATACAATATATCGTCTTAATATTTTTTTAGGCAGTATCCATTCAAAGGCAAAGCTTGGGGACGCTTTTTCCAAATAAAACTTCATTTGCCTTATACTTGGTAAGATTCTTCTAAGATTCTGATATGTGTTTGTCTTTCTTTTTTTTGGTGTTAATGTTTGTGAGTTTTTCTTTTTATTTTCATTGTCACTATGGGTTTTTAAGTTTGAACTTGTGATCTGCATGTAGGATCTGCATGTAGAATTAATGCTAAGGTCAATTTAAATATGTCCATATTTTGATGTTTTTAGAAAAATGTAATTCCTATGAATTATTACTTACGGCATGCAAGATTACATGACTAATAAAAAAAATACATGACTACAGTGCCAACAATCTCTAAATTTATGAACAAGATCAACTAATGGTTTGCTAATTAGTAATAGAAAAAATAAAAATTACTATCTTAAAATATCTCCAAGTTCTTATATAAATTTATATTTCAAAACTTAATATCAAGGTAATAAAAAGCACTATAATATCCAAAAAGGCATCATGATTATGATCCAAAATTCAGAGACTCAGATGCCTGGAAGGATCAAATACTGTTCAAATGCTTCCCTATGCTCTATCCCCTGCCAATCCATGCTTAATATTCCAACTTTAGTATTAGCTGGGTTTAAATTCTGCTAGGAATTTATTCATCCTAACACTCTGATTTCTGCTAAAACACCTGGGTTAAAGCACTTAAAACTCTTGCCATATATTTAAATCTTCCTTTGAAGTAAATATAGATTCGAGAGAAGAAGGAAGAAGAAAGATTGAAGAGTGGGGCTATATCACCAGAATGAAAGTTGATGCTGTTATTAGAGAAAAACAGATAACACAGAAGATAAAGACTGAGTACTAAAAGTAAGCTTTACTCACATTAGTTTTGCTTAGAGTTAACCTTTACTTGACTCCCCATTAGTCTACAAATGATCTCTTATCCACTATAATTCATGGTGTGAACTTATTGATAGTGCCCTATGTGGGAGTGAAGTGTTTGATCAAACATTGTTTAGAAGATGAAATTCATTGACCATGTTCAGTATTTGAGTATGATTTTGAGGTTTTGAGATGATCTATTTGCTACAGCTTTCAACGTGGCTTTTATTTCTCTGACCCTGACTGTTTGAATAAAAAATATACATGTGTGTATATAAAATATATAAAAATATGTATATATATGTATACACATATATATGTATACATACATCTACACACACACACACACTGACACACACACATATATATATATAATATTTAAAGCAAAGCTCTACAAAGACAAATATTTTGTTGATTGAAGAAGTAGATAAATGAATGATAAATGAAGTCAGCAATCATGAAAGGGCAGGATCAAGGCCGTTGGGTTTTAGAAAATGTTGCCTTGTGTAATGACTAGAGTGCTGGAAGAGACATCAGAACTGGATTCTCCTTCCTGGCGTGGGGCTAAATTGCTGTGTAACATTTAGATGAACAGCTTTAGCACCAACTATTATTTCTCTCAACCTAAGTTTTCTCTTTGGTAATCTGAGGGTTGAGAGGGTTTTAATGAATATTACCAGTATACATTTCTCCACAAACTTAAGTAGCAAATATAGTCATAGAAACTTTATTTTTCCCAATTCATTACTTGAAAACTTCATGTATCGTATTACTCAGAAAATATTTGTTTCTTTCTTCTTGTAAATCTTCTATTAACCTCAGGGCTTATGCAATACAGAGCTGGAGAATATTAGTCTCCCCAGTCTGCTGATGCTCTTACTTTGTGTAGCCACATGGTGTCTCGCTTGACATATGATATCATGCCACCCTGAGATGCTGCTCCCATGGTCCACATAACTGGCCCTCCTGCAGTGGCATCTATAGAAAGGGAGAATAATTCCAGTCACTAGAGTCAGCTTGATGAGCTCTTAGGTTACAACAGTTAGTGCTCAACTCTTTGAGTCCTAAACCCAACCGTCTCCCAGTTGCCCAGCATGAGGACATGCTTTGTTTTACTGTTTGCCATCTTTCTAAACCAGAACCACCACTCTCTTTCCTTTGCAGAGTTCACACTTACAAAATGGGCTGACTTTCTTTTAAACCTTCAGAAGAGAAGTGTATGATCATCATATCTGTTGACTATAAGATATACACCTATATTTGACATATATTAATTTGAATTTTAATACATTTAAGTATTGCCCTCCAACTTTCCTCCAAGCTAGGTCTTTTTACACACTCTATAACTACCCAGGAAACTGTCAGACAGTCAAGAAGGCTACCTAGAAGTCCCATGGTGTCAAGGCCTGGAAGTCTCTTTTATCTGGAAAGGAGGAATAGTATCTGAGACCAATTCTGATTAGCTTTCTGGATGCAGCTAGAAGCATATTGGTACAAAGGGGTTAATTGTATTTTATACTCTGACAAATATGATAACGAACCCTTTCCCTAGGCAATGGGGCACTTTGCCAACCTTCTAAGAAAATTAATTCTTGGTGTTTCCAGAGATTCCAAAACCCAACTTTTGGAAGGAGGCCAGCCTCTTTCCAGAGGTGATTTACCATTTTAAGAATTAGAATAGCAATACACAATTGTAATCTATCTCTGGGCTGTGTGAATAAAGAAAAACAAAGCATTGTCCACAGCATTGGCAAGCTATAATATGTCTGAATTCAATTTTGAGTCTCATTGTCAATTTGAGGGAAAATTGTGAAACAGATAGAGACCTACCATTAACACCTTGCCCTCTACCTCTTTGGCTCCCTTTTCCATTTTATCATTCTGTTCCCTACACTTCCAATGCTCGGGGCCCCAGGGCCTCACATGTATGCCCCACCCCCTTCAGTGGGTTATCAAGTAATTCCAGCTAAGGCTTTGTAACTAAAATATTGTTTACTGCTAGATCATAGGTGTAACATGTTTGGAGAAGTGTTGCCTAATAGTTCAAGTTGACTTGGTTACAGAAGCCCTAGTAAAGGGGATTTTAGAAAATGTCAGGACTCCAGCTCAGCCTCCCAGCATTGTGACCAGGGACTCTCTGAACATTTGGCCATAGCCTGCCTGACTTCATGTATAGCCTTTCCTATCATCATTCTTCCCACAGGAGATAACATGTTATGCTGGACACTTGTGTGTGTGTTGCGGGGTAGGGGATGAGGTAGAGATGGGAAGTTTGACATTTTAGTAACCACCTTCTCCTCTTATTCTTATAGAGGAGGCCCACTCTGTCTCATCACATCCATTTCCACAACACCACTGAGATAGTGAATAAAATGAAGAATCGGAAGCCTTTTCGGAAAACTTATTTCTCTTAAGCAAAATATCATTAGCTATATTTTCCTGTTTTCTTTACCAATGAACATGCCTTTCACTGCCTAATAAGTATTATAAAATTAAAAATATAAGCATATCCAATTGAAACTCACACACATGGTCAATGTTATGTCAAGTAGCTAGATCATTACAACAGAGCTTCCAGAGATGGTAAGCTTCTCCTGATAGTTGGACTATGGTAACATTGCCAGAATATAATTCTAGAAATGCTTCTAAATGCGAGCACATTGATCAGCCCTTCAAATGCATGTGTGTGTGGAGAGGGGTATGCTATTAAATATGGTAGATAAGAGACATTCCCATCATTAATTTATATGACAAAATTTGCAGAGGATGAAAATCATGACACTAATTTTAACTATGATCAGCCACACAATTTCTACATGTTTTTGTTCTTAATATTAAAATCATTTTCTTTATAGTCAGTTTAGACCAAGAGGAAGAAAAGAGGAAATGACACTAACTCAAACTGCAACCAAGTTGTACAATGTTCCAATCTTATTTCCACTTAAACTTGTGGGATTGGGGGTAGGTTATATTTAAAATCTGTATCTCTAGCATACATTCTAAGTCCTGACTCTTTTTTATTAGTAATGTAGAACTGTTTTCTTTTAGGAGGAGTAAAATAATTGCATAGACTTTCTTCAATTATATTGTACCATATGTTGTAAGATAAGTTACATGAGCATATGTATTTCATTATGAATATGAGCATATCAAGAAGAGAACACAGGATATTTGGACACTTCTACTGTATGCCATCTCTTCTCCAACCCCATCAAAACCCCTGAAGTCTCAGGAAATTTGGATCCTAATCACCTGTGAATCTTCTCACATAAAATTTCCAGTAGTTCCTGAAGTTAATACAACCAAAAATGCCAATAGAACAGACTTTGCTATATTACAGAACATCTGGTTCTGATCCTGGCAAGAGAAAATGAAAAGTAATGGAAACCAACATTTTGCCAGAATATGTTTTTTTCAAGGTTCTTTTTTAGAAATGGGCAGAGATTCAATGGGCATCAATTCCAGGAATTGCTCGTTCCCTCCCCATTTTCGTTTCTATAGCTCTTTCAATTATGCACACACCCAGATTTATATGCAGCCATATCTTCTTTTATTTGTAGAGCAAATCTTCACTTTACTAGAAGTTTCTGATCTATAAGGTGGTACACTTGCAACAGAGTCAACATGATAAATCTTTCAAGTAACAGGGTTAGAGCTACTAATTAGAACGTGTTTTGCATTTACTATTTAAAAAACAAGTTGTGGGTGTTCACGATATGTCAGTGACACTGGCCTCTTTTATTATATTCATATTTCTCAAAGCTTATAAATCCACAAGAGATTTCATGTTTCACAAAAACAATATAGTTCTAAAGACGAAATATGCTATTATGTTTGCTGTTTTAAAAAGGATTTTTTAAAAGTGCTACATTTAAAAACAGGAAAATAATAAGTGCGTGTGTATATATATATGTGTGTGTGTGTGTGTGTGTGTGTGTGTGTGTACATATACACGCACACACACGCATACATTTATATGTATCCTTATTAAGAAATATAAATTAATTTGATATAGAAGAAAACATGACTCTCTTTTGAATCTTTTAATGAAAAGGAATAAATTTGTCCATAGATTTAATATTATAGGAATATTTATCAATAAGCCACATTTCTAGAAAAGTATGAAGAGGTGTAACAAGACATAATAAGGTGTTTGTCTAGGGATGCATTACATTTCCGTGTATTTAAAATTAAAGTCAAAGAACGGTCAGATGTTTGTGACTCTGCTAGGAAAAAAAAGAGTGTTTTCATTTTCCCATCTCTGTATACCCGCTCCTGCCTTGTAATCAAAGTAGATTTCTTGTGAGAAGCAGAATTTTGGACAGAGAAAGATAACTCAGTGGAAACAAAAGGATGATATGAAAGAAATTGTATAAAATATATAGGGAAAATAAGGATTAAGAGAAGCCAGAGATTCAGAAAATTACAACTAAGTCCTTTTAAAGCAATCTGTGTCATTACAAGTATTTCGTAAAATGGATATCATATTCCTATTGTACTTATATAATTTCATTGTTGCATTATTCATGTTACTAAAAATTTCTGATCATTTCAATCCTAATAAATAAAAAAAGCATTCCACTTCAATATTTTTATTCAACTTCTAGATTTAAAAGAATAGATTTGTTGGAGGTTGAGCAAAATATTGGGAAAATAAAAGATTTTGGACCTTTTCAGGTTTTCTTAGAGTATTAGTATAATTCTATGAAATGTGCCCTCCTCTGCATCTTTCAGCTTTCTGTTAGTAAAATGGATCTATAACTCACAATGCCTCCTTCTTCTCCTCAAAGGTTGTGTTTGTTCAAGGACAACACAATTCTATTTTTTTAAATCGGAAATTCCCTAGGAATGAAGAAAAATTTGCACTAAATCTTTCAAAACATTAAGTCCTGTGTAACCAAAATTAAACCTACACAAAATATTTTTCAAAGTTTTCAGCACTCCCTGTTATCCTTCCATATGTTCAGTGTTTGTTTTTCGTACTGAACAAATAAAAAGGGGAAGCTCGTGTTAAGAGAAGCATGTTAGAATTACTTTAAAGTGCTGCCTATCTATCAAAGCCATTCCCAGTTTTGCTAGAAACTGGATGCAAAATTTAATTAATATGTATATTCAATATCATGGCATGAAAAACATGCACCCCAAAGGCTTAGGCAGGCCATGATCTGTCAGGTAAATACATGTTTTGATATGTGTCCGAACCCCAAATAAAATTTTGAAACCATTTGGGAAGGTCTCAAGTAAATGTTCTTGATATTTAAAATATGCTCTGCCTTACCATATGTTTGTAGAATTATGAATATTGGCCAGTTTCTCTTTGCGAACAGTTGCAGTGCTAGGACTGACTTTTAGAAATTCCTCACTATAGGAGAGTGTCTCAAGGATCATGTGAATTTTGTGTGTATGAACTATATGAATTTTTAAGTTTTGAAGGATTAGTGGCAAGACTGTGGGGTTGGTTTAAATTTAGAGACTTGGAAGCAAAATTAGTTACAAAGAGAGAAGGTATATTCTGTAAATAGCAACATAATAGGCACTTGGCAGCAACAGGGTCTCTTTCCTTTGGGAGCAACTTGGCCAATTCTTGTGTATCTGGACCACTGGCAAATGGTTGCAAAGTGCTGTGAGATACATGCAGTGAGGAAGAGTGAGTGCTGTGAAAGAAGCCGCAGTGGCAGCTGAAGGCCACCAGCTCTATGTTTTAAGGAGAGCTGAGAGCAGTATGCCATGGAGAATAGGGTAAGAGTTTTAGAACCAAATGAACTAATTGGTTTTACATTGCCATTTTCTAACTGGTACCTCCCGATAAGCTGCTTAACTTCCCAGACCTTTAGGTTCATCATTTGCAAAACGGGGATAATGAAATCTGTCCATACAGGGCTATATTCAGGATGAACGCACTAATAAGTAAAAGCATCTAGCACATATAAATATTTCAATAAAAACTCTTCTCCCTTGGCCTACTTTCCTTGCATGATCTTATTCATGTTTGAGGTTTAAACTGAAGTATATGCTGATAACTTCCAAATCTATACAACAACCCAGACTTCTCTTCAGTGTCTCAGACTCGTAGGCCAACCCCCCCGTCCACCCCTATCATTTTTCAAATGGGCTAACACAGTAGTTCTCTAAACAGTTTCTCTGACTTCTCCTCTTAAATGCATCCTCCACACATTTGGCAAAGTGATCTAAAATGCAAATCTAACAAGTGTTTCCCTTTTGAAAAACATTCAATCATGCCCCATGATCTACAGCAGGGCTCTGCAATCTATGGCCCAAGGGCCACACACACACACAAAGAGTGTTCAAGAGTGGTCCGTAAAGCCAAAAAGATTTATTATCTGGACCTTTACAGAAAAAGTTTGCCAAACAGGACACACTTCAAGTCTTGACTCTCACCAATTCTCCTGAATCTTATCTGCTGTTCAGTCATGTAGAATCTATAATTCCATGCCACTGTGCTGTGGCACATTGTGTGATATCTGTCACAAATGTCTTTTGTCATATTTTTACCTGGCTAACACCTGCTCGTTCTTTAATTTTCACTCTCCTCCTCCTGGAAGCCTTCTTTGAATAACTGCCTCATGTATATTAACCAAGCAGAGTTCATGATCCTTTCCTGGATACTCTCAAAATTTATTTTGACTGTCCCCAACAGTACAATTCACATTAAATTATTTTTCTTATATGGGTCATCCTTTCTGACTTCTTTACACGCCTATAATATCTAATTGGATGCTAGACATTGTGAATTTAACCTTGTTAGGTACGGATATTTTCGTATTGTTATAAATGTTCTTGAGCTTTGTTCTGAGGTACATTTAAGTTACTTGAAAAGAGTTTGGCTATTTTGGGTCTCGGTTTTAAGATTTCTTAAGCTAGACCAGAGCAATCTTTAGTCTAGGGCTAATTTTGGGCCAGTACTGAGTAGTTAGCCTGATGTTCTGTGAATTATGAGATTTTCCACTCTGGGTGGCAGCAAAACAAATTTTTCTCAGTCTTCTGTGAGCTCCACATATTATTCCTTCTAATCCTTTCAGACAGTTCTTTCACTGGCCTTAGGTAATTCCCTCAGCTACATGAACCGATCGGTACTCATCTGAAGACCGACTGTCCTATATGTCCAGGGCTCTCTCTGTGCAGCACTATTCTTTCCTGCAGTCTGTCATGAGAACTCCATCTGCTCTGGCTCCAAAAACCCTCAACTCCAGCTCCTCAACTCAGAGAACCCACTGACCTCTGACTGGATTCCTCCTCCCAGCATCATAACAGGAAACTCTCTCTAGGCAGTCAGCTCGGGCAATCTTACAGCTCACCTCATGTATTTCTCATCTTACAGAAATCACTGTCCTTTGTTGCGTGATGTTCAATGTCTTAAGAATCATCGATTTCTAGATTTTTTTCTTTTTTTAAAGTTGTTTCAACAAGAGGCTAAGTTCCTGTTACTTCATCTTGATTAGATGTGGAAGTACCATATTACAGTTATTGATTTATGACTATATTTCCTTTACTGAACCATGAGGCCTTTAATAATAGATTGTTGCATTTCTAGCATCTACTACAATTTTGTGTTTTACACATAGTAGTTTCTCAACAGGTTTTTTAAATAAATGATTATGGTAAAAGAAAGGTAAGGGGGAGACAAAATTCAATGGATCTTATGTCTTCTACAGGGACCCCCAGAACACTGTTATTGCCAGAGGTCTCTTTACATACATAGCTGAACTCTCTCTAATACTGATCTTAAAAGAAGGCTACTTACAAAGCCACTTAAAAATGGAAATATATAATACGTGCATTTTGTATCACTGTTAATTAGAGCCCACAAAAATATGGCATTACAATATGAAAATCAAACAACATTGTTTGACTTTGTCTGATAATAGTAAGTACTAAGCTCTCCGAATTACAGAGGTCCTATCATTGATAATGATTTGATGGCCTTTGATTATTCAATATACTTTGTGGGAAGACAATTATATGATGTTTAACTAAAGAAATGTTTCCGTTATTGCTTTCATTAAACGTATCATGTAAATTACTACACTAGACATTATTACCTGAGGATCTGACAAAACTGCAGTCTTTAGTGGAAGAAAATGATTTGGGATTGAAAATTAATAATATTAAATCCCTATTTTACAAAGAGCTGTCATTAGTGGAGATAGCTTAGAAAACTATTGTGTATTGAATTGTATCCCCTCAAAATTCATACATTGAAGTCCTAACCCCCATAACTTCAGAATGTGACCTTATTTGGAAATAGAGTCATTGCAGATATAATTAGTTTAAGAAGAAATCATACCAGAGTAAGGTGTGCCCCTAATCTATGATTGATGTCCTTGTTTAAAACAAAACAAAACAAAACAAAACAAAACAAAACAAAACCATGGAAATTAAGTTTGGATACAGACATGTATACAGGGAGAATGCCATGTGAAGATGAAGGTGGAAATCAGGATAATGCCTTTACAAGTCAAGAAATGTCAAGATTGATAGCGCGTCACCAAAAGATAGGCAAGAGGCATGGAACATTTTCCATACAACCCTGAGAAGGAACTAATTCTGTTGACACCTTGATGCTGGAATTCTAGACTGTAGAATTGTGAGACAATATATTTCTCTCATTTAAGCCACTTAGTTTGTAGTACTTTAGTACAGTGGATCTATCAAACTAATACAAATACTAAGTTTTTTAACTTAAGATGTAAATCGGTTTTCTAGTCCTCCCTAAACAAAAGCACAAAGTTGGAAATTAACATCTCTTGAGTATTTTCCCTGATAATATTATCTCTTTTAAGCACCACATTTCTGTGATGTAGGTCTTCTCATCCTTAATATACACATGAATAAATTGAGAATCTGGTTAAATAACCAGTCCAAACTGTAGAATCAGAGTTCTAAACCTTAGTTTGTCTGATCCAAAGCCCATATTTTTTTCTTTTATACCACAGTGTCCTGCTAACAACAGACATTGAAGAAGCAGGCCAGCTGATGAGTAACCTTGATTCCACCGGCAATCTTAATTCCCATTGCCATGCAAGAGTAATATTTACAATTCTAGGGATTAGGATGTAGGCATTGGGGGAAGGGATAGCCTGCCTACTGAGGGGTCTAAGGTAGGTTATATGGGGCTTTTAACAAGCTTATATAGAAGAATCACAGAATAATTCTTTAGGGTTTTGGAATTAAGCCATTTCATTTTTGTCAAGTGTTTGCTTTCCTTTTGTGACATGGTTTGACTTGCTATTGAACTCTGATGAAGACTAAATTTGTAACCATGGAATATCATATGAAATGTATTGGAAGACGAGTCTCCATGGGTCTCTCATGTTTCTACATATCTTTTTTTTAGGTCTACGTACTAGACTATCATTTTAAGGATGTTTGCATGGGTAACAGCCTGGGAAGATAAAAATTATGTGTCTCTTTAGTACAAAGGTTGGACATATTTTCTAATAGCCCCTTTAAAAGATTGTGGTTTTCTAAGTGTAGGACTCCTCAGCTGTGGCACAAACCCACTGTACAGCATCCATTGGAGCCCTGTCGAACTTTGGGGACAAAGGGAACAGATATAAACATGAAGCTTTGTCTGTCTACTCTGCCATAAGAAATAAGTCCTTCATCTTTAGCCAGAAATTGTATGTCTCCTGCCAGCATCTATGAAACTGTAACAGGCTAACTGTTAGTTTGTCAAAAGAGTAAAATCTCAGACTCTTTAAAGTTCATGACAATTTTGGTGACAAGAATGGGATGTTCACAGAGACATAGCTTTCTGGAAGAAGGACAAAGGCTTTTTGTAGACAGGGTTAGGAGATCTAGAAGCCTTCCCAGAATTTAGTAACAAATGTCACCCAAGTGGTGGATGAGGTGAGAGAATAAGGGTCTTGTCTTTCAGTGAGGCTGAGAGCCAAGATGTAAGAAAGAAGCTGCCTCATGGTGAATTTATTGTTTATTCTCCTCTAGGCAGGAGGAAGAAGAATCAAGGAGTCTCTAAATCTAATATAGAAATTTGGGTAGAACAAAGACATTAGGCGTTCATTTAGTTGAGCCATGCTGTAGTTACTCAAAACCAGAAGTGCCTTGCTTAGTGGCACCAAGAGCAAAAGTGTCTTGCTTTCATGAGTCAGGTAGACTTCTATCTCTGCCCCTGCCTCTGTCTCTATCTCTATCTCTGTCTGTCTATTTCTATCTCTATCTCTGTATTATCTCTACCTCTATCTGTATCTGTATCTGTATCTGTATCTGTATCTCTATCTCTATCTCTATTTCTATCTCTATCTTTATCTCTATGTCTCTCTATCTCTATTTCTCCAACCCTGTTCCCTCACTCTCTCATTCTAACTAGATCCAACCTTGGCTACTTCCTGAGTATGTTGGGCAACATCAGAGATGGGGAGGACTTTATCTTCTCTGGCTATGGCTCTGTTAGAAACAAGAGCTCAGTCTTCACTCTATATAAATCCAGAGGAGAAGGGAGTGCCCAGATCCCAATGATGGGTTTTGGGCAGGGATTACAATGGAAGAAACAAGCTAACAAGATCTGCCGAGTGGGGCCCTTTAGTCAATTCAAAGTATTGTTTGTGTCGCTTCTACAAATTGGTGTGCTATATGCTGTACTTTGTCATATATGTGCCAAAAAAAATTACCCCAATCTAGGAAGAGCTACAGGTAGAAACATGCTAGTGGGACAAATTCCACTGCCACTTGCCACTAAAGGGGCTTCAGGATTGAATATGAGTATTATTCTTCCCTCTGATATCCAAAGCTTTCACTATTAGACATAGTATCCAGTCTTTTGGCAAGTCAGAAGTCTCATACTTCTGCCAACAGGGGTCGCTGATAAACCCTGATAAATGTCAGATTGCCAAGTAAACCTTGGGGACTATAAGGATGGATTCATAATGCTCAGTCTATTCAGCAGCAAAAGAACTACTGCTGCTTCTTTGGCCCCTCATCATCAAAAAGGAGGTACAGTACCTTATTGGAACCATTAGGTATTGGAAATGGTACATTCTCTGGAATTGGTGCTTCTGACAATTGTGTCTTCCAGCAAAGGGAGGCATCCTCCACCTGGAAGTAGCACTGGGGTTTTAAATTTGCGGCCTCCCTGACTTGTCGACCAGGAATACACCTTTGGAAAGGTAGTTATGAGTTTTCTACTAAACACATCAAAACTTAATATCTGGTCCATGATGCTCTTGTGACTTTCTGATTTGACATCCCATCTTAATTTGGACTCAGTGACTAACAAAGTGGGAAGGGCTCAAAAAGCATGTTTGTCAATGGGAATGATATATTCAAGAATATACCCTGACTGGCTGCAGTGGCATCTCAGTTTCACATGAAAAAGTGTCAGCTATTCTCTGGGAAAACTTTATCCCTACCTCCTCCACAGGAAACTAAACCACTTGCCAGTGGGTACCTTGATTCTCACAGACTTCAAGATGCCTGGGCATGGTTCATCAATGTTGACACTTTTTCAAGTTATTAATCAGCTGACTCCAGACATAAGAACCCTTGAAATTAACCTGTTTCATGTCTTTAGCATTTTAGACCATTGATAACATACCTTTTATCACAAAAACTGCCTTTTCCCTTAGGCCATACACCTTAGCAATGCAATTTGGTCATTGAATGCAGCCATCCCCAGAAAAGGATAAATCTCTTTCACCTGCCTCCACATTATTTTAAGGGTAAAAATCACTGGAGGAGTCAAACAAATTTAATTTAAAAATTCAGGATTCTATCTTGAACATTATTGGAGACGATATGCCTTTCTTTTCCCTAACAGTAACCCCAGGCTAGCCTGGTTGATAAATCTAATAAATGGCTGCCTGGACAGAAGAGAGCCTATGAGAATAAAACACAATTTCCATGTGGCTATGACCATGATTTGTTTGACATTCCCTTTAACCTTACCTCTATCAGAGGCAGCAAGGGATGGCATGAGCGTCTGTGCCTCCTACACAAAATACTTACTAACCCTTCCAGATGTTGACTCTGCCCCATTTTCCCTCATTTAACAGGGCAGATTGATGTCATCTAGTTTGTGTTATGAACAAATAGGACAGATTGGACTGGCTCCTCTCAAGCAGCCCCTGCAACAAGTATTAGACCCAATTATTCAAATCGAACTAGGAATCATAAGATCCTCTAGTCAGACAAGAGGCCACATAGGAGGCACTGCCAATCAGTGCTGCCAACTGATATAAGTCTCACTGAATGCGCCAACACTTGTGAACACATTTTTTTTTTTCAAGAGGAGCACCATACATACCCTCAGAATTGTACTTCTTTTGCAGAGGACAGACATTCATTTGCTTAACTGTGAAATGCAAATCCATTGTATACACAGCACCCATTCAGGACTACCGCCACATCTTCCCCACAAGACTGATATAAACATCAAACTGATGTTTGATGTTTACATCTACTTACTGTGCCATGAGTAATAAAGTCCTGACCCAGGAGTCTTCTGTCTTCTGCCAGCATCTATGTGAAACTGGCAGACTGATTTCTCAGTCACAAGCAGGGTAAAACCTTAGCTCCTTTAGTCACCAATTAGGTACCATCGAGAACTGGACATAATCACTCCTTCTGACTATGAGGTTAAATACGCACAACAGCGAACAAATGGAAATAGTGTCCATGGAAAAGTAATAAGCTGACCCAAAAGGTAAAAGTTAGTTGCATGAGCCAATTACTCACTCCTTTGCCTTTTCTAGTGGTACATTGCTTTCTCTTCTTTAATTGGTATGGCTTTCTGAAGAGTTTCCTATGATCAGTTGGCTGGTAGTGAAGAAACCTCAAGCCTAGTTTATTAGCTTTTCTTGATATGTTAACACAAGCTGAAGTGGACTGCTGTGGTATACAGCTCCATTCAGCATGACTCTGAAATCTTCCCAGTGGGGAGGATTTCTTCACTTTAAAAGGAAGGAAGAATAAACCAAGGTCAGGTTCTACAGTGATTCCTGGCTAATGACAGTCTGACTGAGTCTTTCGTTTATGTGTAGATGTTCTGAAAATGGGGCCAGAACATGAGAATAGTCATATTTCATGTGATTGCTCAACAAAAGACCTCTATTGCAGAAGATATTCTTGATCATCAGGCAGATAGATAGTCTGCTCTGTGAATGATTGCACTACTTTTGTGGAAGAACTTTTCTAGTTGAAGAACTTTTCTAGTTAGTTCAGGGTTTGATCAATGGGTTTATAAGCAAAGGGCTCACGGTGAGAAGGATGGAAGCTATTACTGAACAAACAGTCTACACCTTTTTAACTGTCTTAATTTGCTGGGGCTATTGTAAAAAATGCCATAGACTGAGTGGCTTAAACAACATTTATTTCTCATAGCTCTAGAGGCTGGAAGTCCAAAATCAGGGTGCCAGCAAGGTCAGGTTCTGATGAGAGCTGGCTTCCTGGCTTGTAAACTCCTTACTGCATCTTCACATGGCCAAGTGAGAGCTCTGTTCTCTTTGTTCCCTTATATGAACACCAATCTCATCCTGGGGGCTCATCCAGATTCAATTACCTCCCAAAGACCTCTCTTCCAAATACCACCATATTGCAGATTAGGACCTAAACATATAAATCTTGGAAGGACAAAAACATTCAGTTCATGGCACTAAGATTAACCTGGCTACTTCCAATACTAAATGACCCAATATTAGGGACCGATCTGACTCCATTATGGAACTGTATTGCAAGGACTAGTTAGCTACCAGATGACAGGTTTAATTATGTTGAACTTCTTCTATCATAAAAGGAGAAGTAACTTGTACTCATTGGATTAGACACATATTCAAGATTTTGTTTTCACTCTCCTTTCTTGTCGTATATCTGCCAGTAATGTCTTCAGTGAACTTACTGAATACTTTTTTATACTATCTTGGTAAAAGAACAAAATGCAACTTCAAATTGAGTAAGACCTGATAAGCATGAGATTTAGTAGATTTATCATAGATGCTATCTCCAAGATACTCCTGGCTTTATAGACTATCCAGGATGATGTATTTCTCAAAAATTATGTTATCTCCCATAATTTTTCCCTTATATATCTTAATTTGTTGTATACTAGAATCTGCATTTTGTAGGTCAGTCATTGTTTCAACAGGCAACAATGATCTACATGTTTTATAGACGCTATTGATACCCCTAAATTCTCAATAACTTTTGAGATCTGATATTCTTTTGTCTAGCTTATCTTAATTTTATTCAGATACCTTACCAAACTTTCCTTTTAGTCATGATATAATACATTAAAAACCAACTTCTTCAAATAATTTCATTACAGTATATTTAGTTGATTCAACAAATATTTTTTGAGCTCTTACAACTTTTGAGCATTGCTTTATAATTAAGGGAATGGAAAGATGCATAAGGCAAAGTCCTATCCATTAACAATTGTATCATTAACAATTATAGAAAGTTCCACTATTCATTTAGTAAAGGCTTCTCTCATACCTCTAAAATCTTTAAGTCTGCAGGAAATGCTGAAAGACCCATAGTTAGAATAATGTTCTTTAGGGTAGCAAAAAAAAGACAATGTAGCCTAAGATATTCTAGCACCAATAGACTACCTTTCCCAATGAACCACCTACATGCAGTTAAATATAGATATTAAGCCATAAAGTCATATTTGGTTTAATTTAGTGTTCTTTATGTTTCTTACTGAGAGCCTTATAAGCTGTTCAGATTCAGCTCTGAGAAGTTTGAATGCTGGTGTCTCTAAGAGATTAAAATTTTTAACTTTGCATTTCTATTTTGTTTAATAAGCACTTTTCATAAACCATTATTTCAACTCTTTGCTCAAGAAAAGTAAGTTTTGTTATAACATTTTACCTAATTTTGGAAGACATTTTTTTTAAAAACTAGTCTCCAACAGGCAAGGAAATTATCATCTATTGCAACATAAACTAGAATGAAGTTAAAAATAGTAAAACTTATTCCACAAACTGGCATTTTCTTTATAATTCTTCCCAATGTTTTTCTTTTTTTAAAGGAATTTGTGTTATAATTTTTCAAAATCTTCACAAAAATGATATAACTGCTGCACAGCTAGGATATAATAACTGCACAGCAAGGATTTCCAAGCATCTTGCCCTTAGTTCAATATCCTTTTTTTTCTTGCTCCCTGAGAGAAAGTTATTGTACAATAATTACACACCTTGTTATACCTTATTACTTTAGTATTGTACATTCTTCTCTGTTACTTATTAGCAAAGAGGATGGAAGGCAACACAGGACTAACAGCAAGTATTGACAGGAGTAAACCCATAATAATTTCTGGCTTCAAACAGAAGCACTGATATGATTAATATAATTAGATTAAACTGATGAGAATAAAATATATAGGCAATATATTCAAGTTCCTCCAGATTTCTTCTTCTTTTCCAGAATACAAACACTTTTAATAGGAAAGAGTTGAGAAAAGTCATGTTTAGGGGAGAGAGAGAGAGACAGAGAGACAGAGAAATGGAAGCTAGAGCTATGAATCACGGGGAGGACTTTATTTCTCACTCCATTTCTAACTTCCTTACTATCAAAATTCTGGTTTTCACCCAAGCAGAAAATCATAACAATAATATGTACCATCTATTGTTGTCCTCTTCACCTCCCAATTTTTAGTTCTCGCTTCTATATTTCAGTTAGTTAACGATCAATAGTTCAAAAGATGCCATCTCAACTTCCACTATAATAATTCAAAAATTATTCAGTATTATCAGATAAATGCTAGCATACGACTTCAGGTGATCAATAGGTAGGATAAAATAGGAACTGACTTATTTAAATATTTATTGACTGCCCACTATTAACCAGGCTATGGTTCAGGCCACACATTTATTGGTGAGAAAGATAAATTTAAAGCCATGTAATTATGAAGTTTATAGTCTGGGAAGAGATAAATGCTGAACAAGAAATTAAGGTGAAGGAAAAAGTGCTGAGTGAGAGAGTGTAAAAGGGATCTAAAATACTCTGTAGTGGGACTGATTTGTCTAGAGAAAGTGAAGAAAGGCTTCCTGGTAGAAGAGAACTTTAAACTAATTACAGTAGCCTGATAGAAGTTAGTGAAAATATCTTGGGATGGGAAAAGGAAGTTGATAGAAATTAGAAAAGAATTCCACAAAGTAAACATTTGCAAAGTCCTGGCCCTGAAGAAAAGACTACTGTAGTCTGTGAACTAAAAGAGGGTTAAAATATAGAGAGCATTGAGAACAAGTTGGGCATTCTTTTTAAAGGAATTTCTTAAATCTTTGTCCTAATCTTCATTTATGCTGTTTCTGTAACTTCAATGGGCCATGGCTTTTATAATGACCTACAGGAAAAAGGTTTACAATTATATTTCAGTCGATCAGACATCTCTGAACTCTAATTGTTATATACTAGAGTTTATTCAAGGTCTTCAACTGATTGCCTCAGAAGCACCTTAAATTCCATATGTACAAAGTCAGACTCATCATCCCTTCCTGAAATTTATCCTATTTTAGTGTTCCTTGTCTTTCCATTATCTTGTCTTATAAACCAGAAAATTAAGAGACATTATGAACAATTATCTCCATCTTCTTCCCTTACCACATCCAATCTATAATCGAACATCTTAATCTTACTTTTTACCTATCTCTTGAGTAGGTCCATTTATCTCTACCTCCACTGCCACCTTAGACTAATTAATCATCAGCTCACCTCTGAACTATAGAAAACCACTCTCTGGTTTTCTTGCATGCATTTTCTAGTCATTCCATATTTATTCTTCATACTGCAACTTTGAACTTATTCCATACATTATAGATTTCTTACTTCTGCTTAGAATGGAGAAAGCGGAAAGAAAATCACTTTCACCACTACAAAAACAAAAAAACAAAAACAAAAATACTGGACAGAAAAAAAATCTTCACATTCACATATATTCTTGAATTCCTTATATAGCAAAGGTCATAGGACAGGCAACTAATCTGAAATCCGTGGAAGACAGGTGCTCACAAGGAGAGATGTGATGCTAATACTACCTTACTAGAAGCAGAAGTCACAGAGCAGTGGTAAGAATGATTCAGCTAAAATTTTTAAGAAGTTAGTAAAAACTGAGTGTGAGCTAACAAGAGTATAGAACTCCTAAGGGTACAGACACACGAGGGCAAAAAGCTTCTAGAGAGCATCACTTACAGTGCTGTGGGAAAAGAGAAACAGCAGGCACTGTGAGAAAGATGAACACCAAGCCCACCCCCACCCCATCTTTCTCCCTTATCTTCTTTACAGAACAAAGGTCTTTAAAGTGCCGTGAGAAGGGCAACAAACAATAGCTCCCTTAGGGCACTGTTAAAAATTCATTCCAACAAAGGATTGGCTAGGTTGTATTTTTATTCTTGGTGGGAGTATTAAAAACTAGATATATGATTATAATAGACTTCTAGTTAAAATGAACTATTTCTGATTTGTAGAAGTATGCTCTAAAAATACAAATTCTTTCTTCCTAAACTTAAAAAATAACTCATTGCAGCTGGGGGAGGGCAACAGAAAAATAAAGCCCTCTTCTCTTGGGGTAGTGGCAAAATACATGCTGTGCCAAGAAGTAAAGCTGGGAAAAGGGCAGGAGCACTGAGAAAGCTATCTAACGTAAATTCAGGAATAAAGTACTTGTTAAGACTGACGCTTCATCAGAAAAATAGAGAATAACTCCATACTTACCCCCACCACTAGGCTAGCAGTTTTAGAGTAACAAGGAACAGCAGCATACAGGTATAAGAGGGACAAGGGAGTAAACCCTCTCTAATAGAACAAATGAGACATGTACAACTAAGATTAGAATAGATATTAAGAAAAATTCTTTGGCAAACCAGCTCCCACACTAAACATACAGTAACGATAGAGAAATTTAAAATTAGTTGTATACTTAGAATAACCATAGCAGTAACAAGTCCCAAGTCCTTCTCAACTCTCAAAAAACAGACTAACTCTCACGCTCATGGCCTAGAACAAGGAGAGGCATGGCTAGTTATAGCCATAAAATCTCAGCCTCTGCTATCCTGCAATGACATTCAAATTTCAACAATAATAACAAAAACCTGAGGCATATAAAAAATTCAGGAAAAAAAAAAAAACCACAATGGCAAAAGACAAAGCAATCTCCTTGATTTGAACCAGATTCAGACATGATACAGATGCTGAAACTATCAAGACAAAACATTTTTAATAACTATAGTTAATATTTTAAATGCTTTAATGGAAAAGGTGAGGGGCCTTAAGTTAAATGAGATAAATTATTTCAGCTTAGAGATAAAAATATTTTAAAAAATCAATGAAAATATTATAAATAAAAATAAATAACAGAGGTGAAAATTTCTTTCAATGAGTACATAAGTAGACTCAATACGCCCAAAGAAAGAATAAGAGAAAAAGATAGCAGAAATACATTCTTTGATGTATTGCATTTGAGGATTTCTTTATTGAAATAGTTTAACCTTCTGCTATTACTACTAAAAAAGTGATTGTAATATTTAAGAAGGAGCTGATAATGATTGCACTAGGTAAGAGTAGTGGTGAAGACTGGAGTCTCCCTTTAAATCTACTGAGAATGTGGATGATAGAGCCATTTAATAAAAGCAGAAATATTGCAGCAGCAGCAAGAGGAGGAGGAAGAAGAGAAGGCAGAACTTCCAGAATGCAGTATAAAAAGCTCTACAGAGTCTTTCCCCCGAAAAAGAATTTAACTTGTGAAAAAAAATTTTTTTTAATTATTAAGAGACTCCAGATATTGTTGTAAGGGCATACAATAAAAAGAGAAACAATCGTTTAAGACAATCTACTAGCTCTGAGAAAAGCAAGTCTGAGGCATGGCCATTTCCTTAACAACTTTCCCCAGGTCTATACTAGGAAAGCGCTGTTCCAGGCATTCTACCCCAGGCAGGTACAGCCAAGAAGATGGGGCTCCCTGTCCTCCCATCTCCAAGTTTCAAGCTATAGTTTTACCCTACAAGAGTCAGGCCAATAGCATTTTCTCCCCAATTCCAACCCAGCCTTGTGTTTCAGAAGTCTGTTGTAGGCAAGTATAGTAGAGGACTGGGTCTCCATTTCTTCTCCAAGTATGGCAGGATGAAACACTAGGTCCACATTTGCTCTGTCTCAGCTTGCTCCAGTTCAATGCCTGGAGGGGCAAGCCAAGAAAACTAAGGGCAAGCCACCACTTCAGGGCCCATTCAGAGAGTGGGAGTATCACTCCAGCAAAAGGATGCTTTCTTCTCCCACATCTGATGCAGTGCTTACAAGGATTCTGCCCAGTGGAAAAGGCAAACCATAAGACTAATAATTCTAGAGCTCTAGAGAAGGGAACCAACTTTATTTGGAACAGAGCAAGGAAAAGCCATGAAAAAAGGCATTGTCTAACAATGAACAGCTAGATAAAGAGCGATTAGAAGAAGCTGATAGCTCCACGATACTAGCAAAACAGTAGACCAGCCAAAAGTTTAATAGAGAGAACCAGGAAAAGAAATAACCAAGAAGAGCCCTCTTGGAGTCAACTCTGGAGAATGAAAACATTATGTAAATGCACTAGGCTGTATCCACTCAGAATCAGAGAAGGACATGGAGAAGACTTGAAAGTTTTCCCCAAGCCACACACAGCCCCATCGACATATGACAGAAGCCTCACTGGCATAAATAGCTTAAGTAAAATCTCTGGCCAAACACTGACTGAATAATAAACTACTCTAGCCAATGGGTGTCTCCTAGAAGTGCAGGATTAAAAAGAAAATCACACTCATCCCTGGTGGTGTGAAAGAC
Organism: Pteropus medius; assembly: GCF_902729225.1. Taxonomy (NCBI): domain Eukaryota; kingdom Metazoa; phylum Chordata; class Mammalia; order Chiroptera; family Pteropodidae; genus Pteropus; species Pteropus medius. The sequence goes on along the minus strand of NW_024349519.1, from coordinate 15,811,099 downwards.
TATGTGAATACCCAAGGGTGTGCTTTCTCAAAAAAGAAAAATAACCTCTAAGCTACTAGTCCCTAACTGAACATGGAAAACAAAACAAAACAAAACAAACAAAAAGAATTCCTCAATCTCTGTTAGCAGCCTGAAAACTATACATACATTTACAGCAAAGAATTAAAATCTAACTGGGAAAATGAATTTAGGCATGACCTTACACATAATTTACTTATATTTACATAGGGAGACCTTAGATTTGAAACTAAAAAAAATGTTACTGGAAATAAAGAGGTCCAGTTCATAAGTTAAAAGGGTTAATCTGTTAGGAATATATAGCAACTATCTAAACACAAACACACTAACATAAGCTGCAGAATACATGAAGCAAAAGCTAATAGAATTGAAGGGAGAAATAGAGAATTCAACAATAACAGTTGGGGACTTTAATATCTCACTGTCAATAATGGATAGAGCAACTAAGCAGATCAACAAGGAAATTGAAGACTTGAATAACTATAAACCAACTAGATCTACCAGACATCTATAGGACATTCCATCTAGCAATAGCAGAACTCATATTCTTCTTAATTGCACATGGAATATTCTCCAAGATAGATCATATGGTAGGCTATGAAACAAGCCTCAATAAATTCAAAAAAAATTGAAATTATACACAAGATACTCTCTAACCAAAATAGAATAAAATTAGAAATCAATAACAAAAGGAAATTTTGAAAATTCACAAACGTGGAATTTAACACAATCCTAAATAGCAATTGGGTCACAGAGAATCAGAGAGAAACTAGAAGATACTTTTATATGAATAGAAATGAGAACACAATATGCCAAAATTTATAGAATGCAGCTAAAGCAATGCTTAGAGGAAAACTGAAAGCTGAAAATGCCTTTTTCTAGTTTCTCTAAAAAAAAAAAAATCTTAAATAAGTAGCATAATGTTCTACCTTGACAAACTAGAAAAAACAACACAGACTAAACTTAAACCAAGAAGAAAAGAGATAATAAAGGGTAAACTGAAAATAGATGAAATAGAGAATATAAAACTAGTAGTGAATATCAAAACCAAAAGTTAATTCTTTGAAAATATCAACAAAATTGAAAACCTTTAGCGATGTTGACCAAGAGAAAAAGAGAAAAGATTCATAAGTAAACTCAAAGATGATAAAAAGTACATCACTACAATCCCTACAGAAATTAAAGAAAAGATTATAAGGGAAAAGAAATAATTGAATAATTGTATGCCAACAAACTAGATAACTTAGATGAAATGGACAAATTCCTGGAAAGACATGGTCTACTCAAGAAAATCAAGAAGAAATAGAGAGCCTGAATACACCTATAACAAGGATACAATTAATCATTTTAGAAAAAACTTCCCATAAAGAAAACTCCCAAGGCCAGATGGTTTCACTGGTGAATTCTACCAAACATTCAAAGAAACTCTTTGAATAAATAGAGGAGAGAATATTTCTCAACTCACATACTGAGACCAGTATTAACCTGATATCAAAACCAGACAAAGATATCACAAGAAAACGATAGACCAATATTCCTTATGAATGTAAACACAAAAGTCCACAAAAAATTCTAGCAAACCAATATTTAGAAACATGTAAAAAGAATTATAGGTATCCTCTCACGTTTCAAAAGTTCTCATTACACCACTTTGCTTTAATGAAAGACTTGCATTAGAATCTGTTTTCTCTAACTGAAAGAAATCTGAAGGATTTTTGTTTTTATTAAAAAAGGTGAAAAGCAAAAACAGCATTTAGCATTTGTTTTGCAGTGAGGTATTACAGAAGCAACATGCACAGCCAGCAGTGAGAGTAGCACCTTTACACTCCTTTCCCAGAACTACACTTAGCATGTCAGCATCAAGCATACCTTTGAAATAGGTGAGCATCTGTGCTTTATCTCTATTTATTTTGTGCATCCACCAGCAAGTTCTGTACTAAGGTATCAAAAAGGACCTAAGAGATCTTGTAAAGGTGTTATACTTTTTGTAAAACTGGAAGTAATTAAGCATATTTGGTATGATTTGGTAGGTTATTTTGGGGGGCCCAGGAATGCTCAAAATTTTTTTCATACATATTAATGGTAATCGCTTCTTTGCTTTATGTCATTTCAGCTTATGAAAGGTTTCATAGGAATGCTCTACTTTTGGATAGCAGAGGAAACCTGTATAAATTATGACTAAGTGAGATTTATTCCAGAATGCAAGGTTGGTACAAAAATCAATCAATGTAATACACCATAAAATATCATAAAGTACCATGACATCTAATCATTTCAATAGATGCATAAGAAGTATTTGACAAAATCTAACACTCTTTCCCAATTAACATACTCAAAACACTAAGAAAAATACCTAATAAAGGGCATATATAAAAAACCCATAGCTAACATCATATTTAATGATGAAAAACTGAGAGCTTCCCTCTTAAATTCAGAAACAAGACAGGAATGTCTGCTTTTGACAATTCTATTCAAAATTGTGCTACATGGTCTAGCCAGGGCAATTAGGCAATAAAAATAAATAAATGGTACCAGATTGGAAAGGAAAAAGTAAAGTAATCTCTCTTTGCAGATGACATAATCTTATATATAGAAAATCCTAAGAAAATCACTAAAAAACTATTAAAACTCATAAACAAGTTCAACAAGCCTAGAAGATCAACATACAAAAATAAATTACATTTCTATACTCTAGCAAATAACATTCCAAACATAACATAAAGAAAATAATTTCATTTGCAATCATATCAAAGACAATAAAATACTTTAAGTATAAATTTAAAGACAGATGTGTAACATTTGTAGACTTTAAACTACAAAACATTGTGAAAAGAAATTAAAGAAAATCTAAACAAATGAAGACCTCCCCAAATCTATCTACAGATTCAATGCCTATCAGAATCCCAGCTAACTTTGTCGCAAAAATTGACGTTGTGTTCCTAAAATTTACATGAAAATGCCAGGAACTCAAACATGCCAAAACAAAGGACAAAAAAACACAAAGTTGAAGGATTCACACTTCCTAACTTCAAAACTTACCGCAAAGTTATAGCAATCAAAACAGTATGGTACTGGCATAAGGAGGGATGTATAAACCAATGGAATAGAGATCTCAGAAATAAACCCTTGCATTTATGAAGGGTGTTAAGATCATTCAATGGGGATAGAACAGTCAATAAACAGTGCAAAACAACTGGATATCCACATGCCACAAAGTGAGTTTCACATTTACTCATACAAAAATCCATTTAGATACCATAAATGCATCAAAGATATAAATGTAAGAGCTAAAACTATAAAACTCAAGAAAAAAGGAAAGTAATTTTTGTGACCTTAAGTTAGGCAATTGTCTCTTAGATAAGACACCAGAATCACAAGTGATAAAAGAAATATATTGGACTACATTAAAATTAAAGTCTTTTTTGCTGTAAACTATACAATCAAAAGGTGGAAAAAACAATCCCCAAACAGGAGAAAATATTTGCAAATTGCATATATGATGAAAGACTTGTATGTAGAATACATTTAAAAAAAAAACAATTGAACAATAAAAAGACAAATAACCCAACTAAAAATTTTATTAACTATATTTCTAGCTGCTATAAACTTGATATTATATTTTAACATATTCCCCAAGTACATATGCTGGACATGCCTTATTCTAGACAACTTGATTATATGCCTGAGTCACTTATCTTTCTCATCACCACCTGGGACTCTTTCTCCTAGAGGTGTAATTTTTAAACACATATCAATCAGTCCAGAGTATACACCTTCAACTACCTCCTTTGTCAGACTGTCAAACTTCAGGCCACTATCTATCTACCCTAATCATCCTGGTACCAACAACTGGAGACAGCCCCAATTTCCCAGACCTGCTGAAATTATTCAGACTAGCCAATCGTAAACTTGCTCGCCCTACCTTATCTTTTCCTTCCTGTGGAAACTGCAATAAAGGCTCATAGTTACCTCCTATCTCCTCTCTGCCTCATAACTGACTTTGGTGCTTCTTCGTGTGCCCCCTCCCAGCATAGCATGTCCCCTCTTCTTGAGAACTGTAAGTGATAAACTGTCTTTTTAATGACAACTATCTCCCGATCTGTAGGAATTACTATATCTCAAAATTTTAATAGTACGGTATATTTTAAAACAAAAAATGGGCCAAGAATTTGAGTTGATGTATCTCTGAGAAGATATACAAATGGCCAATAAACACATAAAAGAATGCTCAACATAATTAACCATTAGGGAAATGCAATTCAGAACCACAACGAAGTACCACCTCATATCCACTAAGATGGATGTGATCAAAAAGACAAGCAGTAACAGGTGTGCCCATGGATGTGAAGAAATTGAACCCCTCATACATTGCAGGTGGGAATGTAAAATGGTGTAGGCACCAGGGAGAATGGTTTGGCAGTTCCTCAAAATATTAATCATGTGACTTGGTAAACACATTTCTATATACCTACCCCCCCAAAAATGAAAACACATATACACACAAAAATTTGTGCACAAATGTTCATAGTGGCATTATTCATAATAGCTGAAAGGTAGAAGCAATCCAAATGTCTATCAACTGATAAATGGTTAAACAAAATGTGCTATATCTATATAATGGGATATTATTCAGCCACAAAAAGAAATAAAATGCTACCACCATATGAATGAACCTTAAATGCATTATTCTAAGTGAAAGAAGCCAGTCATAAAAGACCATATATTATACGATTCCATTTACATAAAATGTCCAGAACAGGCAAATTTACATAGGGACAGAAAGTAGATTAATGGTTGCCTAGGGTTGTGGGGTAGAGTGGGAAGTGACTGCTTATGAGTATGAAGTTCGTTTTAGGGAAGAAAATATAAAATTAGATTATGGTGATGGTTGTACAATCTAATTTTTAGTGAGCTTACTAAAAAATAATGAGTTGTACTCTTTAAGTGGATGAATTGTATAATATGTAAATTACACCTCACTAAAGCTGTTAAAAAATATTAGAGATTCCTTTAACATCCAAGTGAAGATGCCAAGTTTCTAGCTGTAAATATTAATTTGATAGGCACTTGCACATAAGGGAATAGATATGAGCCATCAAAGTGGCAAGAAGTTAAAAACACAAGCTTAGTTGACTTTCTTCACTTTGCTAATTCATCAAAGTGAGTTTTTCCCCAAACCTTGAAGGTCTTCCTCAATACTTCTAATGAGTACATTTTTATTGTATTTATTATAATTGCAGTTGCTATTACATGTTCATTGTTAATAGCTTACTTTTTTGTAGGCTTTGCTATTTCAGTTGGCTTTAAAAGTGTCTTGATGGTATTATAAAGCTGAGCAAGATGATTACCCATTTGCAGACGATGTGCTTATTTGGGGAGTAGAGGAAAGAAAAGCAGAAAAGAAGAGAAGAGAGAGAGTGATAGAAATAGTGATAACTTAATATCTCTACTAACATTCTTTATTAGGGTTTTCTATGCTTTGGCAACCAACCAATAAGTAAGATATCTGGCAATTGATGCTGAGGCAAGGGGAAAATGGAGTCATCTAAATCATTAGTAACTTTAGTTACAAATTTCAAACATAATCATTTCTCTTTTTTTCATTTATGACAGTTTATAAATGTGTAATTGTATCTAAGAGGGGATCAGACATTAAGTAATTTGATTTTTATAATAATGGGGAAGCTAGTATTTTGCATTCATTTATGGCATATTGTTTTCTCAAGGACAGTTTTCAAGAGCAATGGATGCATCTGAAATGTCAGCCGAGTACACAGTAGCAGGTCCTCAGAGGGGTGCTTTCTTCTCAGTAAAAGTGCTGAAGACCTTTTGAATAGAATTTCAACTGTGCTTTAATTAACTTGCCTGAAGAGCACAAGTATAATTCAGATGAAGTCTAGCAAAGTTGTTTAGGTATGCGTTTGAAAGAGTGGCTGATAATGGAAAAGGGGAAACCAACAAGACCGGGACAGATGAATTTCACTTAAGGCCGCTAGAAAGTTAACTACTAACTGTATTGTTGTGGAGCATCTCACAATTTCAAAGAAATTTCCACGCTTAGTTATTTGGGAATTATTTCTCACATTTCAGCTTTATGGGTTTTTTTTTTCTGTCCTCATCCAGCTCCCCTGAATAGTGTGCAGAGATTACGTGGAAGCACTCGAGTATATTTTTAAACTTAGACATCCCGAAATAGGTTAGACATTTGTAATGTAATGGCAAATCGGAATTTTTAAAAGAGGTAGACAGATAGGTATGATTTTAAAAGCACTTGGTATATTTATATTAAAAGAGAAATAAACTACTGTTCTTGTAAGAGAAAGTATAAAGAATAAAGCTTAACAATTCAATGAGGCACACAGGAAACAGGAGTCTTTCATGAAGGGAACACTATTACACCAGAATACTGGGAGGCGTATATATAGAATTCTCAATTTTATCTAAAAGGACAAATGTCTTTAAAAATTTGGAAATGCTGATTTCAATAAATTACCTCTTGATTTATGAGTATTGTAAATTTGAATTTTCACAGATCTTTTTCCCTTTAAGCATATGTATGCATAACATAAATGTATGCATATTTTAATCACAATAATTTGAGAAATTAAAAAAATTAATTTAAAACAAAATTATCTGTTTTTCATAAAACATTGTCTATGATATATGTTATGATACCATGAATCAAAAAGAACCATAAGTATCTGTCCTATTCAACTGTTTACATCTGGTCAGAACAATACTTTAAGTAATTCAGATGGGGCAGACTCTAATTAATGAAGAATCTTTAGAGAAAATACACTTCAACCGTGACTAATGGCCTCCACTACATAAAAATTCTCCTCATACTTAAGTGAAATCACAGTTGATAGTCTGCATTTGCAATTCATTTTTTTATCTCCTCATAGAAGATATAAATGTATTTATTGGCCACAATCTTTCGAATAACACCTATATTATATATCATATTTTGTTTTAAAGATTTAGTATTAAGGAAGCACAAAAAAATCCTATTAAAACCTCAGTGGCTTTGGGAAAATACACATGGGTTCAAATCTAGGTTCTTTACTTATAAAATGTGTTAATATTACTCAACCTCTTGGTAATAAATGGGGGTATTCAGATCTATCTCAGCGTTATTCCAAGGAGTAAATGAGACAAAGCAAATAAAGTGTCTGGTACATCATAAGCAGGCATAAATGATAGCTCTTATCAATAGTATGAATCAAAATTGACGAGGACTTCATTGACTCTCTCTGCTCCCTCTCTTCTCATATTTTAGAAACTAAAACCCACAAAGTTAGATAATTTTTATCTAAAGACATCTAGCTCATGGATGACAGTCTGTATTAGAACCTAGGCCTCCGGATTTTCCCTTTCATCAGCCTCTAAGGACTTCCCATTTCACACAGGAAAAATTCCAAATTCCTTAGCAAGTCACAAGAATCCTAGGTGAGCCCTACCTACCTGTCCACACTCATTTCCTGAAGTTCAGCCCACCGTCCTCACACCTTAGTTTGCAGAATTACCCTAATATCTCATGGGATTTCGAAATATTTGAGAACTCCCAGAACTCCTGCCCTTCCCTCTTCCATGTCACACTAAGTTCTTTACAGCCTTCTATCACAGCCCTGTAACTATTCTGCATTGACTTCTTTTTATGTCTGCATCTGTCCACTAGAAGACGAGTTCTTGTGGAAAAGCAGTACAGGTGGTGGCACTTCTGTTTCTGCTTCTTTTTCCATCCTTGAGATAATTTCAATGGAGAAATGCAGGACAGTTTGGAAGTGATCACTTTTGGCGTGAATATTCAACAGCTGGGAGTGTTCCAGTAAGGTCCTCTGAACAAATATGTATCTCTTAAACATTATGGGAGGTAGGGGGCCTGTGTAAGGTATTCAAATAAACTTTTGAGTGGAGTTGGATGATGAATATTTGCTCTCTTAGGAATAAAATGATCCTATGTATATATTATGCTCAACTGGGGATTTCCTCTGCTATTTGTTTACTTCTCATCATATTTATACTTATTCTAACTGTTATTGCTTTACTTTTATCTTTAATAAACACACTGTGTATGTTTTTAAAACTTTCTTGTGTCTGTAATTGAAAAAGTATACTTTTTGCTTGGCAACTTGTACAGTAGCATGCTCTAAATTTGTGACCTATTATATATAAGTCAGACCTACTTGGTAGCTGATCTACACAGCTTTGTTTACTTTTAGGAAGGCCTCTTTTTTGTTCTTCAAATCTCTCTCTCCTCTCTCTCTCTCTCTCTCTCTCTCTCTCTCTATCCACACCTGCACGCAGACACACACACCAGACACACAGACAGACACACACACACACACACACACACGTCTCTTGGTTAATATCTCCCTCTTCACTCTGTTGCAGAGCTTGTGAGCTGCTACAGAGTGAGTGACAGGAAAAAGAAAAAAACTAACAAAGACTGAAAGAAAGTATGACATGGAGATATAAAAACAGGAAAAAAAACTTTAAGCAAGAATGAAATGAGTGAGTGGCAGGACTGAATTATGAGATGTTGGCATAGATCCAAAAAACTGTCCAAAAACAAAGACCAAAATAATATAAATGTTTGGCTGTGAATTAAAGGAGGAAGGAAAATCAAGGATATGTCAAATGTATATCAAAGGGGCCCTGTCACCCCAAAAGGCAGATGGACAAACATCCACAACCTCTAAGTTTGTATAATTGAGTTTGTCTGTGTGTGGTATGCACACAATTGTGCTTAACTTTCAGGCAATTAGTACAAATGAAAAATAGTGAATTTAGGTTATTAAAACATTCTCAAAGATGTGTCCTGCTCAGATACTTTTTTTCATGGGGCAATTGTTAGGTCCTCACTCAGGACCTAAATTAAGCAAGCTAATCATTTGGTGCCCTTTCCAAATAATCTTTAAGCAATTTTCTTTCAAATTGATTTAGTGAGGAGGGAGAGATGCCAATTTTCTATTAATATATAGTATTCACATATAAATTTGCTTACTAATTTGCTTTCAGTGACTGAAGTAAAAAGGCAAAGTCTTTTCTAATTCTTGAAGTTTACATTCCACTTTCAATTTTCTTTTCTATACCAGGTATGTTTGGGAAGCAGCTCAATAAAATGTTTAAAATTTAGATAATGAGGAAAATCTTTTGTTCCCGATAAGTAGCTCCATGCAATCATTATTTTGTTTCGGAACTTTAACCATTGGTGACTGCCAAGTTCAGGTGACTGTCTACAAACTAGCATCAGAGTTGGCTGGCAAGGAGTGTATTTTTTTTTTTTTAATAAATTTCCATTCAGGGCATCACCACTTCGGTGGGAGCAGAACCAATATTCATTTTGCCAATAATATAAGGAATTGCTCATGGAAACCTGAGTTTTTTGGCACCATATATTTGATTTATTCCACTGAAGTTTTAGAGCTTCTTACAGATTAGCACCCCTGGTGAGAACCAGCTGGCCCTTAATCCAGTTTGTCCCTCACTCAGAGGGCATTCGCTATTCACCATTGTGCTGGACTTCTTAGCACATGAGACAAGGAAAAGGAGGTGTAAGAACTGGAAAGTGGAAAAACAAAATTGTCATTATTCTCAGATGCTATGATTAGCTAAAGACAAAAAATCAAAATGTATCTATACAAACAAATACAGAGTTTAGCAAGGTTGTAGGATCAATATTGTTCCTACACACCCTCAACAAACAAGGATAAAAACCAATAATATGTTTCCATTCTGAAAGCAACAATGTAACTAGGAATAAATTTATCAAAATATATATGTCCTTTGTGCAGAAATTTAGAAAAATTATTGAAAGACATCAAAGAAGATCCACCTAAATAAAGTGGATTATGCGTAAGGATGTGAATATGTGATACTTTAACAGTGTACATTATCTCCAAATTAATCTGTAAATATAACTTCAAACAAAATCCCAACGTTTTAAATGAGAATTTACTGATTCTTAAATTCTTATGAATAGTAGATCAAGAAGAGCCAGTGATTTCAAAGAAAAAGACTAAGAAGTTAGCGCTAATTCTAAGAATCATAGAATATATTATGAAATTATGGTAATTAAAACCGTGTTGTGTTTCAACAGAGACAAAAAAGATAATTGAGCTAAATTTAAAAGCTGTGGAAGAGCCCCAAGTATAAATGGGAACAGGATTTATGATAGGAAGGGCATTATATATCAGTAAGAGAGAAGATGAAATAATAAATGGTAAAATTGTACAGTTATTTGTCCATCATAATAAAAAATTAAAATTACATTTCTCTTTTTTACAATTCTCTAAAATACATTCCAGATTGATGAATACCTAGATGTGAAGAGTAAAACTTTAAAACATTTAAAAGAAAATGTATAGCCTTAGCATATGACCTAGGATAGAGACTAACTTTTGAAAAAGATACAAAAAGCATAAATCACAAAGAAGAGCATTGATAAATTTGATGGCATTACACTAAAAGTATTTTTATGACAAAAAAGAAACAGGCTGAAAGAAGATACGTGCATACAACCAACAATGATTAGTGTTCAGAATAAATTTAAAGATAAATGTATAAATCATAAGGATAAGACAACCAACCAAAAAGAAGAATCTGAAACACATATGGACATTCATTCAATTGACAACCAACATTTGGAAAGTCCTCAAGTTCAATGTTCATCAGGCACAGTGAGGAGAATGGATTTGCTCACTGCATTTTCATTCTTCCCTTCCTTTTTGGAAAGTGGGGAAATATAAACATGCATTTCTAGACACTCTAGCTATGAGGATTCCAGATGGAGATTAGGTCCTGTCTCTTAGGTGTACTCACAAGAGTCACAAGGCAGAGAGAAGAGGGGACCGTTCTACCTGTCCCATCTAGTTGTTTTTAAAAGCAGGCACACATGGTGGAAAGAAATGTAATCTTGCCTGCAACAGCTTTCCAGTGTCCATTCTCTAGCTGTCCAGGTTGAGAGAATGATTTGCAGCAGTTGCAGCAGTAGAGGGGACTTTTGGGTTATGACTTTCTGGTCACTGATGGGCAACTATGGATTTCAACTCATGATTTCCAGAATTAGCTTCAGAATAGGTAGTTACCTAAAAAGGCAGTTCTGCTTTGCTCCAATATTACTCTAGGGGACTAACCTAAAAGCTGGCCATTCCTCAACCCTTCCAATCATTTCGTAAGCTCCCAATCTCTCTATTACATCTCTTCCTTCTCAGTATACTTAGAGAGTTTTATTTTTCCTGCACTGAATATTGATTGATACAACAATTAAATGCTAATTAAAATTATGTCCTTTTCACAGCCTTCCTATTGGCAAAAGTTTTATAATTTTTGTTATTAATAATAACCATACACAGCAAAGTTCAGGCCCAATTATCTTTTAGGCCCAGAAAATGAATGTTCATTTCAGTTTTTACTCCAGGATGACTGTGGGAAATTTTAATTTATTTCAAAAAAAAATCCTACACCCCCCAAAATCCTGAATTTTTTACACTGCTAGGTTTTCTGATGTTGAACTACCTTTACATTCCAGGATGAACCACATTTGGTCAATACACTACTCTTGGAATGGACTGCTGTATTAACTTTACACGTATAATTTTATATCTATCTCCATAATGAAATTAACCACCAATTGATCTCTACTGTGACATTTTTGCTTGGTTTTATATCAAAAATTACTAATCTCAAGAAATTAGTTGTAAATTTTACCATCATTTTTATACAGTAGAACAAATTATAAGAGGTAGGAATGATCTGTTCCTTGCGGGTGTTTAGTAGATCTCCTATACGTCACCTTTGTTTACTGTCTTTTATAGGAGGATGTCTTTACTACCATTCTGCTTTCTTTTACTATAATTGATTCATTTGAAACTTTTTTTTATTAATTTATATCTCCCTAATTTTTTATCTAGACTTCCAAATTTTTATTAAGTAAATTTGTTTACAATAGTCTCCCATAGATTTTAATAACTCTATTCTCTCTGTAGTTATTTCTTCTTTCTTATTCCTAATGTTATTTATATTTTTTCTTGATTAATTTTTCAGGGTTTTTTCTACTTAGTCCTTTTAAGGAGTGATCTTCTGAAGTTGTTGGTTATCACCATCAGTTTTAGTATTCTATTTCACTATTTCTGTTTCACATTTACCACCATTCATTTTATTTGGATTTATTTTGTTTTCCTTCTGACAGTATCTTGAGCTGAACACTTGAATTATTTTTTAGTCTTTCTAATTTGTTAAAGATCTTTTTATATGGTGTTTCCATGGTCATTTGGTTATAAATGTTTATTATTTTTATTTAGGTTTTCTTTTTATCAGGAAATTATTTATAAATGTGACTTTTAGTTTCCAAATGTAGAGGCTCAGTGATTTGTTAATGAGTTTCCTGAAAAAGACGTGAAGTTTTACATATCGTCCTTACTTGAATAAAATTTCTTTTTGTTATATAGTTTGTAATTATAACGTGGTCATATAATATTAATAATGCCAATGTTCCATAATTTATATAATCATCCTTCTAGCCTTACACGTTAGCTTATATTTTAATTTTTAATTGTTAAAGTTAACGCTTTAATAATTTCAGATACAACATTTTTTTTTTCTTCTGGGAAAAATGAAGTTGGATATTGATAAGGGAAAACCTGGGAATGTAGATCTTCAGTAGGGAAAAGATTTAAGACTGTATCATAATGCAGGATTAAATGGGGGAATGAATGCCACCAGCACCATTAAAAGAATAATGCTCTCTCTCTCAAATAAAGAGAAAATTAAGGGAATTAAGTATCATCAAATTTAATAAGTCATAATGATAACTTAATCCATGAATGCAAATCAAATTTCACAAATCTATAGTCCTCATGCCTATGAAAATGGCTTCTTGGTTTCTCTTGGATTTTTAACACAGGCTTGAGTGACCAGTTGTTGCTGTTTTCAAGGCTTCAGCATTTAGGATGATTTTCCCCAAGTATTTTGCACCTCATCAAAGAGTCAGGACAATGAGGCATGGATCCCACAACTTTGAGAGACCCCTTCACTTCTGCCATTTCCTAAGGCCGAGCGTGAAACCTTTCTTTCTCCTCAGCGCATTTTCACTTCTTCTAATTCCCTACCTTTGAAGTTTTTTTTTTTTAATTAATATGTCAAGTTTTTGTTTTTTTGGTTTTTGTTTTTGTTGTTAACATTCAAGCCTTTACAACTAGATAACGCATGTTTCTTCTTCCAGAGAGGAAGATGTTTTATTCTTCCTCAACAGCCAAAAAACCAAAATTCATGTTAGCTTTTGTTTACCCTCAGTAACTACTTTCGATATACCCATCAAGAAGTCTCTCCAAAGTCACCTTTCTGAGTGTCTCAGTGAAAATGTAAAGACAACCTACGTCCTTGTTAAAGTCAAACCAGGGATATTTTGTTAATGTTCTTTGCCTGAAAAGAATCTCTTCCTCACCTCCCTCTGTTCTGTGTAACTTTGCCCAGCTCTAACCTGGAGCTTTGCCCAACGTTTACAGTCATATGTGGCAGAGACCATGGATTTTAAATAATGTTTCCCTTCATAAGGGAACTGAGAAAACAACACCATTGCAGCAGTTTGAATGTGCTGTTTGTACAGGTAATATTAGCATTATCCTGGGAGGGAATTTGAAACATGGTGGTCTCCTGAGTCACTCAAGTTAAAGTTTTAGCAGATTCAACATTAAAAGTGATTTGGGAACTATTAAGAGAGTACAGAAGTGCTGCTGTTCTCAAGGCTTCCCTGTTTTTGGTGACTTTCTCTTTGTCTCCAAAATCATGTGTTGTTCTTGATTTCTATAAAGATGTAAAAATAATTTTAAAAAAGAGATATCTAAATGAAAAAAGAATAAACTAGATTAAAAAATAAAGATGATTAAAATAAAGTTGACACCAGAAAAAAAAAACAAGAAACATAACAATGGAATAAACTAGAATAATTAAAAGTAGTTAGTATTTTAAATAGTTGAGAAATAAAACAAAATTAAAAAAATAGCAAAATTATAAAAACATAAAACCTTATTCCAGAATCAAATCAAACCATAAATTTTTGAAAAATGTTAAAAAAGACACATATTAACAATTTAAAATTGATAGTGCTAGTTAAAGGAAAAATGAAATTACAGACTAAAAGATAGAGAACTAAAAATAAATTGAGTAATAAAATATTTTGTTAAAAAACAAAAGTTTGTTTTCAACACTCACAGTCTCTTTATGTACTTCCTGCCTGTTTTCCATTTCCTTGGTTATAATGTTTCTTGGTTGGCAATGTCTTGGTGAGGAAAAGACCACTGTCCTCTCATCTTTTCATTACACATGCTTTTCAACCTTCCAGGGATCTTGTCAGGCCCAGTTACACAAAGGAATTTGTCACATTGACTCTCCAGTTTGCAGACATGTCTGAAAAAACAAAGTTTTTCTTCAAATTGAGGACCCCAGCCTGCTGCCACTACTTTTTCATCTCCTTGACTCCCACCAACTTTTGGATTCTGTATGAAAGTAGAAAAGGCAAGTCCTTAGGTGCTCCTTGGGAGACAACCCGTGCGACATTGCCAAGAGGAACTGGCCACTGAGAATGCCAGTGCTGATTCCTGTGCCCCCGTCTTCTTTCCCTCCTTGAGTTTCTAGGAATGCAGTGAGTTTTGAGGGGTGTATGTTTGCAAAGGACCTCTGAGAAATGGCTTAGTATTAAGGGCTGATTCTGCACACTAAATAGAGTGCCCTGGAGTTGACTGCAGCCCTGAATTAGTCCTGCGGCTCCACTGTAGGCCCAGCCACACTCAGGTGAAGGCTGCTGAGTTAGCTGGTATCCATCAATGGCTTCTCCCCTAAAAGTATGCAAGGAAACACAAAATCTAAATAAATAATACAAACAAAGCCTCAGAACAAATTCCTCTGAGCTCCTTCTCCTCCCCTATTGCTGTGCCCAGATATCTCCTAGACAGAAATTTTGGAGTCACCACACACTTCGGTAAAGCAGTGACACCAACCATGGTGGCAATGGCATGACTGCGTTCAGGGGACCTCAGCACAGTGCTCATGTCAGAGGCTGGACTGATTCGGTGTTCTGAAGTGGCCTCATTTTTCTTGTTAAAGGAACCAGCAACAGCTGGAGGACAATATGCATATTTACATATTGGTACTAGGTGAGAAAATGAAGAGTAGACATGTGACTTTGTTCACAAATATACGTGAGACATCATCCTAGGACCCCCAAGAAATAAATGGGGAAGTGTACAGAGCAGGGCCTTGAAAAGCTGTCGTATTTGGAGCATGGTTAGAAAGAACCAGGGAAATCCTCCTACCTATCTCATTTTTACTCAAAGTTGACTGTGGCTCGGGAAAATATATGAAGGCATAAAGAAAGTCACTTAAAATGACAGTTGCCTGAAGTCTTCAACTGAGATGAAGTCTGACATAAATTGCACATTCTATATCAATTCCTCAGCCCATGATTCTCTAATGCTTCTTAAGATTTTCTTCCTTAGGGAATCACTCTTTGCCACGATATAATATCATCTTTTCCTTATCAGTTTGAAAAGAAAAAGGAATGTCTTACTTATACATTACTTGGAGAGGGTCTGAAAGATCATATCAAAAATGATCAGGTTTGTTAGAATGAGCAATTAGAAAATGTTAAAGGAATCAGAGTAACATGTCCTTGAGAAAAGGAAAGTAAAGGTGCATTCATAAAAAGTTCGGGTATATCCATTTTTGTCCTGAATGAGAGTGTTTGATAAAATAAAAGGAGTACAGAGAGAGGAAGTGAAGGAATGTTAATACAGTTGGGGTGTGCCTAGAAGGATGTTTTTTCCTAGTAAACAGTGGAAAAATAATCAAAGTTTCAACAGAGCAAAAAAGTGTAGGTGCTGCAATTCATCTTTAAAAAATAAAATTAAAACTCTACTTTAAATTCAAACTCGAAATTTAGGAAGCAGTTTAAATAATATTTGAAATTTGGGGAAAGTGTTATGTATTATTACAGATTAAGTAAGGGCATGGATTATTTGTGCTTCTTTGATCCTGCAAGAGGTACTATAGAGAAAGATCGAGAACAGCAAAAGGCAATATCTTGGTCAAAGAAAGGAAGAAATATTACTAAACTTATTGCAGAGAAAATCATTTGATATATTAGAAAAAATATATGAATACAGTATCTGGAAAATAAAAAGAATTCCTGAACTGACATAAAGTTCAGAAGCCTGAGGCTTAGCAAGCCTGTCTAACTTCTTTTTAATATAAAAGAGAAAGAAACGGTCACAGAATTTCTTCCTTAGGCAATTATATATTTCACATGACTTGTTAGGCAGCTGTCAGTGTCAGTAATGACACTATGAAAATGAAAATCTTAAATTAAAAAAAAAGGTCCTGTTTATATTGATAAAAAAAAATCTCTACCAACCAACTAAAAGAAGCACAATAATGAGAAAATATATGAATAGCAAACCAAATACATAGTTCTTTATTAATCCTCAATTTTCCCAAGAAAATTCTGATAGAAATGAATCTGAATTTGTAGTAGAAGATAAGAGATAATATCATATATGAGTCAAAAGGAGATGACTTATTTGCCCTCCAGGTTCTTTATAACAGTAAATGTGAGTTCACTAATAAAAGTTTACAGCAGCACTTGACAATGCTTTCATGTCATTTTACACATGTATTAGGCAAGAAATGACATCAAATGACAGGCTTGGAAGAGATGGTCTGAATCAAGCCCTTGCCTTCCCAGACATGTGAATTTTTTCATTAGCTAAGTTTGTCCATCCTGGTTTTAAAGATTGCCATTGTTACAACTCCGATTTTTCCCAATGGTGCAATCCTACTTTACAAATTCTCCCTTTAGTTTAACTGAAGTATTTACGTATATAAATCAACCACATTTTCTTGATTAGACACAGGCTCGTCTTTGTAGTTTCCCTTTATTTTTCTTTCTCTGGAGAAATAGTGCCAATTCCTGTAAGCTTTCTTCAAAATCCCTTCACCCTTTCTTTGTCCTTTTCTAGACCATCTCAACATTCATAGAATCTTGTGGTTTGGAAACTTAGATTTTTTTTTTACACACACAAAAAAATGACACACAACTGTGAAAGGGCTCAGGGAAATATTAATAAGGCAAATAGCTTTCCACAGTTATGCATTTGGGTTTTGTTTCTTCAAGTGTGCTACATTGCTAGTCAAATTGAGCTATCCTAAAATAGCCTGGATAATATTCATGATGGATGGTTAATAAATCAGAATACCTGGGGAAGAAGATCCTTTTGAAAATAAATATTCATATTAGCTCAAATATATAACGCTGAAATAGAAATTAGTTCATGAGATACTTTCTTATATGTATACACAGAAGCAAACATTAATGAAAACCACTATTAACTCTAATAATTAGAGTGAAAAAAGAAATAAAACAAATGTTCTTCTTTCCCCTTGTGGTTTTTAAATTCTTTCCTTCTCTCTCCAGATATTTCTCTCTTCAGAGTCCATAGCCTATCACTGAAGCACTGTCAAAGGCAGTGGTCAAACTCAGCTCAGAGCGCCCACCAAGGCCCTGCTTTTCTCCCTTACCTATGCTATGCTGAGGTAGAATGGCAAATTGGCACCAAACAGTTGACTAGCTTCAAGGTGGGAAATAACCATATGTTGTAGACATTTACTCATGTTACAGTATAACAAAATTTTGGAGCAAACAAAGATTGAACTTTAATTTCGTATCAAGCAGCATCTATCTAGTCTCTTTTTAGTCCCTGGGCTTCAGGCCATGCCCTCCATTTGGCCAATGTCAGTTTGTCCACTGCCCCCTTATACCATGCTTCACATTGTGAGCCTGTGACCCCCACATCCGGTGCACTGGCCTTTCTTTAGTTTGCCAACATCACTCATTTGATTCTTTTACATAAAAACCTCTTTAAGCACACTTCTATGATATGACTTTTTTTCCTCATTAAATAAAAGCGAAGATTCTTCTCAATGAATGACATAGGATAACTCTGTATATCCAAATCTATTGTACATTATAACTCTTCATATTTTTCCCGTTTGCTTTATGACTTAATTTTAGCATATAATCTACAGCCTATTTTCATCTATTTTCAGTTGTAAACTTTGAAGAGCAGCAAGGAGCATGTCTGTGAACTGCTCTGTATGGTGTCCAGAACAGGACTACACAGAGGTCAATGTCGACTGAATGTTCATTAATGATAGTGTCCAGGAGGTTCTGCCTTCCCAGTTCGCTCTCTTATTGAACTGTCCACTAGTGAAAGAGCATTGAGGAAAACGTTTTTGTTAGAGTTTAATCAGAATGCCTCAGTACTGTTTCACTCTTTGTGCCATGCCCTACAGTGGCTCTGGCATTTGAGTGAGGGGCAAAGGAGGAAGAATACCAATGTTTTACATAGGCGATGATATAGACGGTCTAGGACTTAGCGTTTTATTGGTATAGAGGTACATTTCTATTTGAATCACACTAAACAATCTTCTAAAAAAGGCCTTCCTTTTTTTCTTCCTTCCTTCTTTCCTTCCTTCTCTTTCTTTCTTCCACCCTTCTTTCTCTCCTTTCTTCCTTTTTTTAATTCTTTTTTTCTAGACCCATTCAGCTTTGAACAATTGCATGTAGAAGATTTTATATCACAAAGACATAATTACGTTGTGAATTTAAAAAATAACAGTTTGGTTCAGGTTTCTATAAAAAATGTATTTTACATTGTTATTTCAAATGCTTTTCCTCACCTTACCTTAAAAGCTCTTTCACAGAAGCATTTGGCTTTTTATCATCTATCTGTTTAGCCATCGCTCCTTGGTATATGCATACGTGAGTTAACGGAAACAACCCTTTTTGTTTCTCTTGAAGATATCTAAGTAAAGTTTCAAGTAGCCAATTAGCTTTTGACCTAAGCTTTGTTGGCTGCAGAAAGCCTGAATCCCAGGAACATTTGGTTCTCAAGGCATTTGGATCTCATAAGAAAGACTCGGTGCCAGCACCAATCAGAATGGCTGCCAGTTGTTATTCTTCTTCACAACTGGCGGCCATTTCCAGCACTGTTACGGAGCCGTGATCAATCTCTGCACCTGTCTATCAGTGGATGTTCATAGAGAGAACTGTGTGGGCTGCATCTGCAGATACCACATGTAACCAAAAGGAAGAAAGGAGGAGGGAGAATATAAACTCCAAATATGAAAAGCAAGAAAGGCTACAGGGAGAAGAAAAACAAAAAAAATATGTAACAGTTACGTATGTGTCATGATATAAAGTCAGAAGAAAAGAGGAAAACAATGATCTATAATAAGATGTTTATTGTTAGAATGCAGTTTCTACCCCAAGCATGAGCTTAGTCCTCAATTTAACCCTCGAACAGGTTATCTCAATATTTCATAGATATGTCTTGTCTTTGCAATAATACTTGAAGTTTCTTATCAAGAGAGAAAATCTGAGAATCTTATATTTATATATTCTATACCCTATGTTGTTAGAATCCTTCTGTGCCTATAGTTATGTGTTAGTGTGTAAGAACTTGTCAAATTGATTGTTTTCTATGTAGTTTGCATTTTCTAGGGATGTTTTTGTTAGGTTTTTTGGTTTGTTTTTTGTTTGTTTGTTTCTGCAAATCTGTAATTAACTTCTTTCTTACAAACAAGGAAACTGATTAATCATTTTGAAAATTAATAGAAAAGATTGCCATAAGCCTTTATGCAGGAGTCCATAAAGTGATGACTATATTTACATGTATTTTATGTTTGTGAATGTTATAATTCTTTCTTGAGACCTGGAATAGGCAATTCTAAATGGTATATCAGACTTAATTTAAAGGTATTGCTTTTTTTTAATATTTACACATACATTTATTTGTGTCTTTCATACATTTAGTGCGATGAATGATTCTTGAAGCTCTTTAATTCTATGTTGAAAACCAAGTTCACATTACATGAAATTTCTGTTTACTTGCCCTGCAATGAACTTAGCTCCTCAGTGCTTCTCTCTGAGTGAACTTAGAATGCCTTATATAGTCAATCAATAAAGTTATCAATTTAATGTCCCTGGTCTCATTTCATAATGTTGTTTTATAACTATTCTCTTACAACTTTTGTGTCCAAAAAAATTCTTTTCAATAAATGGATTCATATTAGTTTAAAAATGAAAGAGAAAAAGGCACTTTCAAAATCTTAAACTTCACAAGATGTTTGATGTAGTTGAAAGATCAAACAGTCTAAAGAGTGAAAACAAAAATATTTCAAATTTAACAAGACATTAAAAAATACTACACATGTCCAGGTTTCTCAACCTCTCCCAATACCAGTTAAATCAAATCAAGCAATAGACATTTGGGGCAGGGCGGGGGGCAGGGAGGGGAGTGTATACGTTTAGGAAAAATTATCTATATCTATGTTTATCTTTTCATCTATATTTCTTGAGATCATGACCCCATGGATTTCTAAAGAGAAAAGAAAAGTACAGGAAAAAAATGTTCTGGAATTATTGCAAATAGAATATTCAGATTGCATGTAGATAAATGACTCGATTTAACTCACAATATCTATATACTGTCCTCTAAAAATCCAGGCTCAGATAAATATTAACCTCAAGTCAGCCCACAGCCCAGTTCTTCATTTCATAAAACGTGGTCCAAAAGGATGGTAAGTTTATATCTTCCAAAGTTAAGCTATAAATTTCTGCAGAAACAACATTTGCTTTTTTCAAGTCTACCAAAGCCTGATGCAAATGGAAGCAAAATTTTCCTTAGTAAAATCTCGCCACCTATAGCATGTTCTGATGTTTTTTTTAATGAAAAAGAAACCCAGCCTTCTGAAGACTGAAAAAAAAAATGAATAAAGCAATATTGAGAATTTCAAAAAATATGTGGATTTAAGTTAAAGATAGAGCTGTCTTTTTTTCTAGAACATTCTTTAGGTTCTATAGGGGGAAAATTGAGGGAAAGCAAAAGGTAACCTTAATTAGATATCATTTTAAGAGACATATCAATAGTTATGTTTTGGAATTCAATCTTTTCATCTAAGTAGTAACAGAGACAGGAGTCAGCCCATAAAATTAAAAATCTCACAATTCATTTGCTGTTCATTAAATGCTCCAAGCTATAGTCCTGAAACAATACAGCTCCACCATCACTCCTGTCAGTAATCTAAAGAGTAGAGAAAGCTTCTGGGCAATTTAGTGAAGTGGTAAAGTTGGTTTTCTGCACTCTCCAGGACTTTCTGTGCACACACTTCCCTCTTCGTGATCAATATTACAGTATTATTTATGGGCAGTCCAGTGATCCAGACATTGCTTTTAATCTTCCTCAAGGAGTGCTCTCCCTATCAAAACTTGTTTGTTTTATATCTAAGTCCCATAGAATTCTACTGGAAAACAAAAATAAACTAAGAAATTACTGGATTTAAAATTTGACTGGTTCTATATAGTTTTATTTGATGCTCTTCTGGATAACCTATCTATTAAAATAATAAGAGAATAAGTACCGTGGAGATTTTAGGCATGATGATAAGTCAAGTGAGGAGGTATTTGGGGCAAGAGTTTCAGTGCCTATTAAATCAAAATAAAGGCAACTATTCTTCTAAGAAGTCACACTTTTTGCATGGATGCTGGGCCTGGAGGAAGGGCAAGACTTACCAAACCTCACCACTTCTTGCCTATTGCTTTTGCTGCTATTCCAAGTCCTTATATAACAGCAACAGCCCAAGTTAGCTAGCCTACCAATCTTAGAGTTTAGAGGTGGAAATAAACACCACGAAAACATTAAGATCAAAATATCACTAGCAAGTTGTTAACCTTCCCCTGGCTTTGATTCCAATCCTCTAAGCATGAGTTTCTGCCTTCCTGCTTTGCCTTCTGAATACTTTAGCTTCACTTTTATCACCTGAACTGGTTTGCTGGCAATTTTCCTCAGAGGTTTGCTAAAAAGTAGAAGATGAAAGAGCCAATGATTTACTTTTAGACTTTTTATGCCTTTAATGAGGAAAAGGGAGTTTTGTACAACATCACAGGTCCATATCCTGACAGCGAGGAAGCATATCTCCATATGGTGTCAAATTCCTGCTGAAGATAGAATTCTAGAAAATAAGGTAAGGAATAGAAGAGACAGTCACTTTTACTGTAATGTTACACATGCTATTTTCTTGCAGTTTAGTAGTGACATGTGGAAATAAGGCCACAAAGTATGATTTCATGAAGACGCCATAACAACTTATAAGCCAAGTCAACTTCTGCAATGACTACCACATCTCTACATTTTAGTGTCAATGAAATATGAGATTATCAAGTTGCCTTTTATTATAAAATGAGTTTGTTTGGTAAGAAGTTAATTCTCAATGTAGGAAGTACAAAGGAGAGAAGCCCTAATGGAATTAGTCACTCACTAAATTTCAATAGAATACCTACTTTGTACAATAAATATGACATTTGAGTATTTAGAATGAGTGTTTGTTGCCTTCAAGAATTTTCATTTTAGGAAAATCTCATTTAAAAAGTATGATTATTGAAGACGTGTTATGTACATTCTACATTCTATCCTCCATACCTGGCACAGTTCTTGCAACCTAGTATATATTCGTAAAATATCTGGGGTAAAAATAAACTAGTTAATGTGGTAACAACTTAAGAAGAGTGTCAAGTACCTAGGAAAGGCATATGAATTGGTGAAGGGTCTCTAGGTGGGGACTGATGAAGATGACTAAGAATCTTATGTTCAACATATCTATTATCTTCAAATTGTTTATTAAGATTCATTTTTTAAACCATCTATTTAAAGTAAATAGAACTAATTTCAAATGCTTTTGTTGAATTGCTTTTTAAAGCATTTTTAGGTTACTTATTTTCAAATTCCACTTTATACTTAAAAGATAAGTCAACAAATCAGAAATTTTCTATTATATGATAATAAAAGATCATAATCTAAATATCAAATATTTGAAAGAAATTTAAGAATAGAAAGCAATTAAAAAAATAACCTAAAAATTATGAATCAAGTTTTTGGATCCTGTTATTCTCTACCTTTAAAAATGTGATGACTCTTCTCTTACAGAATAAAATCAATGTCTTAGCTTAGTATTTAATTCCCTATACAGTCTGATACCATCATTCAACACCAAACTCAAAAACTACTTCTATAGAGTCTTCCTCGATTCTCCCAGAGAATTAATTTTCTCCACCCTCCTTGGCATAGCTACTTCTTTGAACATATCTTTTACAAGACTTAATATAATACCCTACCTTGTATTAGAACATTCAATGCTGTCTCCACTTTTTATTTCTATTACAGCAACTAATACATACAAAATGGCCAAGAAATATTTGTTTAATAACAGCAACTTGGAGATGAGTAGATATAAAACATTTTTAAAGGTACAAATACATAAAAATCTACCTATTGATTGTCTGCGTTAATGGTATATAGAGTTTGGATTACTGCATTGAAGACACTACATCGTTCAACCATTCTTTCAGGGAAGGCTCTTTAGAAATTTACAAACCAAACTGATTGCAATATAACACTGTTTTGTTTTCGCTTTCTGACAAAGACACTAACAAGAAAAAAAATTGGTCATATGGCATCTAAAAGCTTCAGGAAGTAATAATAGTGGACCAGAATAACCTACAAACTGAGCCATAAGCCTCTGATTACCTAAAAATGTTGTCAGACTGTAGTACAGAGACACATCTGGATGAGGTGAAAGCAGAAAATTGTAGAAAAAACACTTGAATAGGATCACTACAGAAAGGAAGTGACAAAAAGGAAGCTCTACTTTATCATTTTCTCCCTTATATCTCGAGAGTTCATGTTTTGAGCAAGAGTGATTTCTGTAATAATCAATAAAACAGGTACTAACTATTGAGCCCCTGCTGTGTGGCAAGTCCTGTTAGATTTCAAAATAACTGAAAGGTTTGGCTGCGAGGAAGATGTCATTTAGGTTCCATGAAAGATAACAGGGGAGTATGATTTATTGAAACCAATTCTGTAATCAGAATTACTTCTTTTATTAAGCATAACTAAACTAAATATAGCTGCATTTGGCAAACCCTAATATGGAATAAAGTTTCATTGATTCCTAAGAGGACAAAGAGAGAAAGTGTGAGAATGAACTCTTGGATAATATTTAAGTGACACCTAATACCAAAACATTCTCTTAATTTTTACTATAAACCTCTTTTCCAATCAAAACACTACAAAAGTTATTAAAATATTTAAATTGCTAGATTTTGGCATTGACTTGTCCCTATTCCACCGGCAGCTTTTCCACTTTATGCCTCCATTTTTACCTACATAAAATGAGGATAACATCTGCCAAACTACGTTATAGCGTTATAGTGAGACCAAACAAATATACGTATGAGAGTAATAAATTTTAAAAACACATGAACAATTATCATCACTTATATTGTAATATATTATTTAAAAGTACTAATGACCCCAAAAAGGAACTATAGAACAAGGCAAAAAATGTAATTTAGAAATTATTTAATTATTTTTCACTTTGTCTAGAAATAACATTACAAAGAAAGTGAAATATAACTATGTCTATAGCTCTTATGGGTTAGAAAAATGAGCTTCATCCTGGCTCTAAATTATGAATCAGGCCATTTAAATACTAGTTCAATTACTTGGAGAGGGGAGAAAAAAGCCTTTCCCTTTGGCTTCCCATTACATATGAAAGGGAGGTATATGGTAAGGATTCCCATTATATATGGAAGTTAATATTAATTTTAGATGACTTCCAGAAAGTCATACCCTATGCACCTTTGAAGGAAATAATAGAGACATAAAATGTTGAAAAATTCACTTTACCAGAGGAAAACTAACCTTGGGCTGAGGAAAGTATTGATTGTGTTTACATATCACTAGAAAAGGCTGCTGAATTTTTTTAAAAATCAGGTAAAACAGGTGCTTAGTATTGTTAAAGGAAAAACAAAAAGAATTTTTTTTTTTTTTTTTTTTAGTTGGACTGATTAATTGCTTTGTTTCATTTTGCGGTTGCTTCTTAATCCCGTCTATTAGTCCTGGAAGCATAAATTGAGTGAACTTGCCTGAGAAGGATAAAAGTAGTGTGGTTGAGGGGTATGGCTGAGGCTCTCCTCTCAGCACATTCTGTGATGTCACCCTGCAGGGAACAGGAACCAGCTGGGTCTGTGTGATATTGAAAAAGCAAGACTATTGCACTGTTACAAAAGATGGGAAGAAAGACAAGGAATTGCCCGAGAATTGTCTTCAATAAATTTATGTGGAAATATAAAAGGACGCCATTTAAGAAAAGGAGGAAGTACTGTAAATTTTAAGGAGAAGTGATCCTCCTCCTTCTTGAATAGCAATTGTTATGTTAATTATACATTTAGGGCAGTCAAAAAAAAAGATTCAATAATCTATCATGAATTGAGAAACTGTTGACATTATCTCTTTTTCTATTGGGAAGGTTTTGTTTATTGTTGGTTTTAAACTTTTGTGTCTACTTTACAAGTTAATAAACGTGTAAAGATTAGATAATATCTATAAATGTCTTGAGATTCTCCAATATAATACAAATATCATTACAAGATACATAATATACACCAAAGGAAATGTGTAAATGAAGGCAAAAAGAAATCTTTTGGGGGGGAGGATACTTAATCTCAAAGTCTTAACTTTGGAATAATAGTTACCTTTTATCTAAATTTATTCTTCCTGGCTACAGGATAGGTAATTCAGAAAAATTGAAATGAGTTTTGAAGATGACGCCTTCATTGATCTTGATGATTTAGGGAGGTGGGCTCATCCCTCCTTTCATGCAGGATTATCTTTAATGATTTCCAGGGAACCCAAGTGTATCCATGCAGTGGCTCCCTAAATCGTTTGCTTTACAAAATAACCAGCCAGAGTTCTTGGGATGGACAATGAAAGAGGCAGAGACATTAAGATTCTCCAACGCACTAATTGATTTAGCAGCAGTTTAAAACAATGTTGAGCATTGTCAGATATGTTCCTTTGAGGTATTAAATCAAGTTTCCCAAGATGGATTGCATGCTAACCACATACTATCTAAAAATCTCAAGGGCTGTTTATTGTTCTGCAATTTATGATCGCCTTGTTAGAAGATTGCACATCAGCTTCCCTGGAGCCTAGGAAGAAACAGAGACAAATAGCATGCAAACTATATTGAACAATTCATTATATTATATTGTAGAAGCCTAAGCACAGTGTGGAGATAACCCTTTTATGCACACTGCCTTATTGAACAGTAATCACTCTGTAATGCTTTAGATATTTAAATCATATTTATAATAACACATATTAATGTAACATCCCTCATAAAGTTCTCAAGGCATTTTATGAGGTATATAAACCATGGAAAAATACAAAATTTTAAAATGCAGATATACCTACCCTGGGGTTTTTGAAGCAACCTAATGAGGAATATATACAAAATCCCAGGCTGACAGTTTAACTATTTAAGTAGCATATAGAATAACTCAAACATATTTTAGTATATTGCTGGTTACGAATTCATTCTTTATCTAAATATTTGGCCAGGTTGTATAAGTGCTTATTTTCAGTTTTACTGTTTTGGGTAGGAAGAAAGATTAAAAATGTTTAGAACATTTTCAATCGAAGCTTTCAAATTCACATGCCTGAAAATCAATCACTGATTTGGGTTTATGTATTCTGTAAAATTACATTATTAGAGCAGTGAGGTTAATTTTAAAACAAATGAAGGTATTTATCTTGGCATGGCATGCCTAGATACGGTACAGTGCTGTGCATCTATGTGTCTGGTAGATAATTCAATAATTACTTGTTGACTGATTAATCTGTTTATCCTCAAAGAAAGAAAGTGAAGAGTCTTGGCGTTTTACAAGTGTATTCTATCCTTCTCACAAGATAGGAGTCTAAATCAATATAGTTGCTTTACTTGAATTTTTCTTTTAGTTTTTTACTATTTAATGGTTACAAATAGAACTTTGAAAAAGTTTGTAATCAACCTAATTACGTACATGGCCATATTTAATGCTCTGGGTTACCCCTCCCCAGCATTTTCTCATTCATAACGTTCAAAGCAGAAATAATATGAGCTAAAGAATATTCTCATTTATAATTACACTGCTTTCATATGAATGAGATATATAGTGTTTCATTTTCTAAAATCTAACATGTTCAGGAATTAGATGGAAGAAAATAAGAAGAGCAGAACTTTCTGACTGTAGGCCAGTCATACCATTAGTAGTTATGCCATCAACTGCAGCCTTTCACTTCTTTCTTTCTTTTTTTTTGCTTTTGGTTTGATTCTATCATGTACATACTTTATTTAGTGGCTAGGAACATATCAAATGAGCCAGGAAAGGAATGGAATAAACTCAGAATAACCAACTCCTCAGTTGTTCAGTAGTTGTTTCAGGGTCAGAAACCTTTCTCGACAACATCGTCTGCAACACATTAATACAATTTAGAATGTTTCACATGAAGGACACATTATAGTGTGAATAAATGGTTTCCTTTTTGTTTGGAAAGAATGGAACCCAGCAGGAATCAGTTATTAACATTGACAGTCAATTGTTTAAATATAATGAAAATTTTCTCAGTGGCATCCTGCAGACTGTCTGGTTTTGTGTTCTTAATTTTTAAGAAAGCCGTTAAATCCAGAAGTCTGCTCACTAGTATTGCCATACTCTGGTTAAGTTGCAGTGCATAAAAACTCTTTTGATGAAAATAGGGCTTTCTGAAAATACAACTAAGCTCAGGTCTAACTGTAAAAGAAAGACTCTTAGAATAGATGAGTTGCTCTACTATTTTAACCAGAACTATCTAGATGCCTTATGTCAATTTTCTTAAATTCTGAACTCATCTTTGAAGCCAAAGCATAAAGCAACAGGAAAGATTCAATATATTTTCAGAAGTCCTGTAACTTAAGCAATCCAAATTCACTTCTGATCATCATTTTTATATAATTGCTGGGAATGACTACCTATTGCATTTATCGTGACTCACTCAACAACTATTTATTGTGCGAGATTCTGTGCTAGGTGTTGAGAATTCAACAATGAACAGAGAAATCTCTGACTGCGTAGGTTTTCCAGTCTAAGCATTTTTAGCTTCCAGATGGTTAGATGATTGGGGAGAGGGTGTATGTATAATCCTTAAACAACATGGGTATGAATTGCATGGGTCCACTTATACATAGATTTTTTTTTCAATAAGTACATATGGTACTGTAAATGTATTTTCCCTTTTTTATGATATCCTTTTCTCTAGCTTACTTTATTGTAAGAATACAATATATAATACATATAACATACAGAATATGTGTTAATGGAATGTTTATGTTATCGGTAAGGCTTCCAGTCAATAGGGGATTATTAGTAGTTAAGTTTTGGGGGAGTCAAAATTTATATATGGATTTTCGACTGGACAGGAGTCAGCACCCCTAACCCTTATGTTTTTCAAAGGTTAACTGTATACATAGCCTCTAAAATATTTTTATGCCTGTTTATTTCAGTAAATCTGCTAGAAGCCTGGCATAGGCTTTCTTATTTTAAAACAATTGATAAACTTCCTCATACACTTGTAATTGAGAACACTTCAAATAATGTTACTTGAATTAGAAGGAGTGACATTTTATTAAGTACTTTTCTTACATATGTATGTTAAGGGTACTAGACCTGCTAAAGTTCTGTGGAAGTCTCCCTGGTAGATTTCAAGAGTTCTGGCTTTCTCCACTGCCAGTGATGCTCTTATCTCTTCAAAAGCATCCCCCAACAACCACTACAGACTCATGATTGTTCAGAGAGACTTCAGATATAGGCTTTCATCTGGTACTCTGTTTCTGAAGTACACTCCAGAGAAGTTATGCATGATAGGATGTTCTTAGAATGACTGTTGATTAACAAATTAACTCCCAATCTGTCTCCACACTGTAACTTTTATTGAAAGGCTCTTATTTGCATCTTTGGATCAACCCAGAGTTAGTCTCCTTCCTTTATCACATGACAGCTTTTAAAATATTGTAACTAAATTGTAATGTTCCTAATCATGTCTCTATGAAACCAAATCCATTGGCTCTTAAGAAAACATGCATCACTTGATGTGGTTCCAAGATTTCCCAACGTATTAGTCACTTGCTTTTCTCTTCTCCAATGCAGGTAACTTTATATTCTTCTATTTTGACAGGATATTATTAATGAAATTTCTGATGTACAGAGAATCTTCCATATTGCTATTTTGCCTATGAACCTGGAACCTTTCCACAAATTTCCTAAAATAATTTGGTAAATATTTATAAAATGTTATATAGTAGTGTTTAAAGTGTGGACCCTGGAATTAGACCTCCTATCTTCAAATCTGATCTCTACTGACTACTAACTCTGTAACCTTGAACCAACTGATTAACTTAAGGCTCTTTCTGAAGTTGCAAAACGGGGATGATAAGAAAACTACCTAATTCATTTGGTCGTTGTGAGAGAATCACAATATATAAGGTAATAAACACCCACATAGGAACTAAAATACAGTAAACACTGTAAAAACTGTTAGTACTTTTATTAATACCGAGAATACTTCCAGAAGTGGCAAGTAACATGATACCTAATTCAGGTAATCAAGTTTCTATTTTGGCTTTGGGTCATTGAAATACTGAAATATCTGTTTTTTTAGACATGATGTCTAAAATGATGCAGGTCTTATAAGTCCTTGGTGAAATCAGATTATGATTTACTTTGGCACTTGTAAGCTCTACCTGTGTTAAACTCTGAACACTATAGCTCATTCCAAAGGTTATAGCATAATTATTAAAAATGCCATTGTCTCAAAGGTATACTGGTCTGATTCAAATGTCTTATACCTAGTTTTTTAAAAATAATACTGAGAGAGTTTTAGAAACACAATTTTTCTCAAACTATCCTTTGAGTTTAAAGTGAAGAATATGGCAGTTATTCATATTTAGTAGATGGGAAAACTAAGGAATTGAATGTTTAAGTGAGCTGTGAAAAACCCCTCTGCCACTTAAAAATAGAATGAATATTATAAAAAATATGTTTTCTGTTTCCTGTGGAGTCTGAGTACTATTTCTCTAAAGACTATTTTGAATAAGAAGTCATATATTTCTCATAAATCCTGAAAGATTAACTTATAGAGGAAATGAGCAAAACATCAGGTAAAGAAACAAAGTAATTGGCATTGGTTAAAGCTTAAAGGAAATGAGACACAGGCTGCCAAAAATACAAAAAAATAAACGACATAAAAATAGTTAAACAAGGAATATTAATATATCACCAGTAAGAACAAACACAAAGTGAAAACTGAGTGTGAAATTAGTGTGACTTTGAAGTGGCCAAAATATTAAACAAATTTTTTAAAAATCTTTTTTAGTATAAAAGAAGACATTGGGCTGCCAAGTCATGAAATCTTGCAAAAATATATTTCCACCAAAAGCCTGTTTGTCAAGTACATTTTCACTTGAACATAGACCAGCATGTCCAGGTGACAGGGATCCACGAGTAATAATATAAATGACAGCGAAACCTCTAAGCTTTTTAAAACTATGTTAGAAGTCTCATCTAGTCGCAGAGTATTTTCAGAAGTATCTTCTTGGCTGATATTTCCCTTATCAATCTCTCATTATAAATATTTAGGTAGAGGATCTACTTGGGCTCACTTACTGAGTTTCTAAATAAAAAAGCTAGAAGGTTTAAGTAACCCAGAGACCTCACTGTTCTAGATATTTAGAAAGCCATAATATAGCAATTTTGTATATTCATAACATGACTTATGTTAGATTTAGTCTTTGTTCTTTTTAACATCCAATACCACTATTCCTTTAACTAATCTAATTTTCCAGTTCAGTCAAAAGAACCAGTTATTTTTTTATGTGGACACGTAATCAGGTGTTGCTTAATTTTGAGGTTCTTAGAGGACTCATTTGAGCCTGGATTGACAGCAAATCTAGAATAGAAGAACCAGAAAAGTTGTGTTTGTATCAGTGAAGTAAATTCAAGAATGGAGATAATCTAAGCAAATGTTACTTTTACTTCATTTTCCCCACAGATAGAATTACCTGAATAAATTAGAGCAAAAATTAGTCAGAGGTGCAGTGTTTAAAAAGAAACCGAATTACTTTCCTTAGTTTGGAAGGCATCTGATTTCTCCTATTTCTGTCCCTTCAGTTTCCAGCGCAAAGAAAGCTCCAACCATGTAGAAAGAAAAACAACAGGCATCGCACTCAAAGAAAGCAATATCCACGGTAGGTGAAGGAAGTCAGAGAAGCCTTGGAGAAGTTAGTGTCCACCCAGTTATTCTTCTCCTGGCTCCGTCCTGGATTGAAAACGTCTTAATGAAAACATCTTAATGAAAACGTGTCCTCAGCTGAGTATGGAGAAAGTTTGCCAGAGCAAGTACTGTGCATAAGACCTGTACGCATTGTTAGCAAGGCGATACTATTTAGTGAGAAGCACACCCCTGCCACTTGCATGATGTGCAACTTGAAAGAATTCCTAAATCTCTCTAAATCTCCATTTCCTCTGTAAAATGATTAAAATATCACTTGTTGCACACCTTGCAGCGTTCAGGGGAGAATCAAAGGAGATGATGTTTGTAAAAGTGATTTGCAATGGTGAGAATAAATGGCTCATTATATTTTCTCTACCAATCTGTCCTCAATCTTTGTTTATTTCTCTTTCTCTATACATAAGATGATGTTGCTTCATGTGGCATAATCTGGATATGAGACCCAACACTCAGGTAATAGATAAATTAATTCCATTCTTTTCTTCTCACTCAAGAAAGCATAGCATAATTCAGGTGAAACAGGAGTAATGTTATCAGAGGAAAAAAAACCCTGAATTTCTATAAATGTATTTTAAAAGCTAAATAATTTTCAAATGTGTGCACTTGTGTTTAGTAAAATCATCTGTGGCATATCTCACAGTAGATTACAATTCATCAAGAGATCCAGACTGGTAGAAAGCCAAGTTTGCATTCACTTAGAGAAAGATGGCATGCTTACAGATCAGAGTGTCACATACTCTCTTTGTTTTGGCATCATGAGGTGGTATTCGCAACATTCTTTATTGACTCAAGGGGTGAAGAGCAGCAGAGGTCACAGTGGCAGTAGCAAAGACAGCATCCCCACAGGCAGCTAACACTGATTCCTGAGGTGGTCAGTGATTGCCCAGGCATGACAATCTTGCAGGTCTCATTACTGGTTGAATAAGTGATAGCATGTTAGAGAAAGCAAGGATGGATAACAGGCTTGTGTATGTCAGATTGTAGATACCACTGGAGCTCTCACAAAGGGCATCAGTCATAAGAAGGGGACAAATCACAGAGGCTTTCACCCATGACTTTCCACATTATTTCCCCAACACTTCTTCACTTCCCATCAATTCCAAAGAAAATGACTATTTTAGATCCTAACCCAAATTGAGTTTTTCCCCCCTTGCATCTTGTTGTTGTATTTTTTTCCTGTCTAGTCATAATATGCACCAAAAACAACATGTGAGGACAACTTTTACTTAGGATGTACCTCGTGGCTTGAGCGCATGGTCCATTATAGAGCTGCTAGCAGTCAGAGGTTGGCACTTACTTAATGGAATAACAGATAGAGAGCAAGAATAATAGCTCCCTTGTCTCTCAGTCTATTAATAGTGGAGCCATTAATATTGTAAAATGACTGGTAATAAGAATATTTTAAGGGGGAAAAGCCTTTGCAATAAATGGACTTTTATAGCTAAAATAGTTATTAGAACATAAGACCAATTCTTAAGAAAATAGAACACCAGTTTACTGGATACACGTATATTTGTTATTTGTTATTATTGTTTGTTTACTATGTTATTCTTCCTTTCTAAAAAAGATATTTAGTCATTTCCCTCTTAGCATCAATGTCCAAAAAATACATGGCAACTCATGACCTAGGAATATATTTATATAACATCACAAACATTTTCCATGGCAACAAGCCCTGTCAAGCTGTCAGATGCTACAAGACAGACTTCTGAACAGTCCTCAAACAAATATAATTCTAATATAGAAATGAATAAGAATCTTGCTGTTCTAGAGTGATATCTAATATTGAACTCACAGGCATATAGGACTATAAACCTAAATCAATTAATCGATAAAAATTAAAAGGAGGTGATTTACTTTAAAGATGCATGCTAGATAAATATTGCTTCCTTGAGAGTTGATATGTTGCCATTTTCTAAACTTCTCTTTCTCAAACAGTTGTATATTTTCAGAAGATTGTGACTGTTGTCTTGAAGTTCTGGTGACTCCTCTCAAGCAATCCTATTTCATGAACAGTTAAAATTCAATAAAAATTTTAGACTTTCAACAATCAATGTGAACACTGCTGCCATTGAAAGTTCCCTTTGAGAATTATTGAGACTTAAAATTGAAGTAATAAGAAAGACAAAATTTTGACTTTTTCAGTCCACCTCTCTATACTTTCTGACAGCCCAGAAAGCCACAGAGTAAAACAGATGTTTGATATAAAATTGCAGTCTAGTTCTTTGGTAGCAAGATATAGATGGATAGATGATAGATAAAAGGATGGAAGGAAGGATGGATGGATGGAAGAATGGATAGATCTATCGCAGAGTTAAATAACAGATAACTGTTATTAATCTCAGGATAATAGAGTATGTTACAGTCAGAAAGTTACCTGTTATGCAAATTTTGCAGCTGAGCAAACAGGGGGCAAAGAAGTCTATTTATTCACTCTGCATTTTTTACTAAGGTTTTGTGAAAGTTAAGAATAAAATCTATTAGTATGAATCCCTTCCCTAGAAGACTTTAGTTCTAGAGTTCAGCAAACCTGGAAAATTTATCCTGGTTCTGCTATTGTTTCAAGTAGTTATTATTATGAACATACCACCCTAAAACTTAGCGACTTAAGAAAATTCAGATCTCATATGATTCTGTAGTTTGGCCAGATTCAGTTTAGCCAGTCTCAAAGGTGATCACCCATGTGCTACACCAATCTGGGAGGATGGGGGTTGGTCACCTGGGATTAGGACACTGACTCAACAGGGCTTTCCCTCTCTCTGTGATATCTCGGGGCACCTCCCTCTCCATGTGGCCTCTTCATGTAGTCTCTCCTACAGAATAACCAGACTTCTTAATGGAGATTAGGGATTCCAAGAGCATAAAAACAGAAGCTATCAAGACATCATTTATGGCTTAGTCTTGAAAATAGCACAGTGTCACTATTCATTATAGTGAATCTTAGATTGGGGAAGAGGCTGCACAAGTGTGGTTCATTGAAGGTCACCAGTGTAACAGGCTACTTAATCATAAGTAATGTGACCTAAAGAATTGTTTCCTCAGCTGTCAAATTAAAAGATTGTATTAGATTAAAGTCTACCTTTCACAGTCCAAAGTTCCCTGAGCCATTCAATACCATATAATATTTCAGGAAAATGAACTCCAAAACCCATACAATCTTTGGCTTATTTTCAAATCCATACTGAACAATCTTCAAGTCAAATAGACTCAGCAGGCAGTTCAAACTGAGTATGTCTTAATCATGACCTTGCTTTTATATCTCCTCCATCCCTATAGTCCATATTTCAGTTGATGGCACTCTGTACTCTCAGTTGTCCTTGTCAGAAAACTGGAAATCATTCTTCACTCCTTTTGTCAATAACAAATACCAATCACTAAGTCATAACAATACTATGAGGAAAGTACTATTATCATCTCCATTTTTCAGGGGAGGGAAATAAGACACAGAGAGGTTATAACCTGCTCAATATCACAGAACTAGTCAGTGCAGAAACCCAGGCTGTTAATCATGGTACTATAACAAGAACAATGACCCCTGGCTCCCAAAAGTGTGAAAAGAACTTATTCTTAAAGATTACAAAGGCTTGGAGTTTTTTAAAGTATAATATATCCCCTTGAATTATTTGTGTAATAGATAATTTATAAATTTGTAAATTTTTCAATAATGCGGTAACTTTAGGAAGATGGTTTTAAGGAAAGGATAAGTTGTTCTCCTATCATATGGAAGGCTATAATTTAAATTCTGCTTTATGAGTGAGGAAGACTAAAATGTTCATATTAAAAGACTCAGCCCAGGGAAGCTGGCACTGAAATTGTGTGTAGAAACTGCTAGCAATGAGTAATTAATAATTAATTAACTGAAGGAATGGACATATGGCACAGGTTAAAATTATTCAGAAGGCCATGATTCTGAGGTCAGATTCTCAGTAAAAGGATTAATCTGTTACTTTGTGTCTATTTTAGTCAAAACTCCTACAGAGAAATGAGAAATATTAGGCAAAGATCATGTGCTACAAATTTTAAATACTTTCGAGACTATTTTTAATACAATGTTTGTGTTGGGGGGTACAAGATAAGGTCTTTGAGACACTTGAAGTATATATAAAGGCTTTTCTTGAAATAAGGGAAACTATTCATGGGAATGTTTCTTCTGAGAGTGAAATAAATTAAAAAATTACTATTTAAAGTATGTAAATAATCCCCTACCCCCAACTTTTTCAAATTACTTGTTATGGTCTTGAATATTTTTTCCACTAATTTTCACTGCAAAAAAGTAAAACACCACACTGG